>NW_021703776.1:45211820-45425251 GCF_005190385.1 Monodon monoceros
AGCTGACAAAGGATTAATCTCCACAACATACAAGCAACTCATGCAGCTCAATAACAAAAAAAACAAACAACCCAATCCAAAAATGGGCAGAAGACCTAAATAGACATTTCTCCAAAGAAGATATACAGATTGCCAACAAACACATGAAAGGATACTCAACATCACTGATCATTAGAGAAATGCAAATCAAAACTACAATGAGATATCATCTCACACTGGTCAGAATGGCCATCATCAAAAAATCTACAAACAATAAATGCTGGAGAGGGTGTGGAGAAAAGGCAATCCTCTTGCATTGTTGGTGGGAACGTAAGTTGATACAGCCACTATGGAGAACAGTATGGAGGTTCCTTAAAAAAACTAAAAATAGAACTACCATATGACCCAGTAATCCCACTACTGGGCATATACCTTGAGAAAACCATAATTCAAAAAGAGTCATGTTCCACAATGTTCACTGCAGCTCTATTTACAATAGCCAGGACATGGAAGCAACCTAAGTGTCCATCAACAGATGAATGGATAAAGAAGACGTGGCACATATATACAATGGAATATTACTCAGCCATAAAAAGAAACGAAATTGAGTTATTTGTAGTGAGGTGGATGGACCTAGTGTGAAGAGTGAAGTAAGTCAGAAAGAGAAAAACAAATACCATATGCTAACACATATATATGGAATCTAAAATAAGAAAAACAAATTGGTCAGAAGAACCTAGGGGCAAGACAGGAATAAAGATGCAGACCTACTAGAGAATGGACTTGAGGATATGGGGAGGGGGAAGGGTAAGCTGGGAGAGTGAGAGTGGCATGGACATATATACACTACCAAACATAAAATAGATAGCTAGTGGGAAGCAACCACATAGCATATGGAGATCAGCTCAGTGCTTTGTGACCTCCTAGAGGGGTGGGATAGGGAGGGTGGGAGGGAGGGAGATGCCAGAGGGAAGAGATATGTGGACATATGTATATGTATAGCTGATTCACTTTGTTATAAAGCAGAAACTAACATACCACTGTAAAGCAATTATACTCTAATAAAGATGTTAAAAAAAATGAACTTAAGATCAGTTATCTGTGGGACAATGTCAAAACTGTGTTTAAATGGAATCCCAGAAGACAATGAGGCAAAAATTTGTTTTGAAAAATAAATGTACAGGTTCAAAAAGCTTAGCAAGCTCCAAGCAAGATAAATCCAAAATGAAGCCACACCTAGGCATACAGTAGTCAGATTGTTGAAAAGGACCCATAAAGTAAAAATCCTAAAAGAAACTTATATAGTATGACCATATGTATAGAAAATATATATTCTTTAGAGTTGTATACATATGTTCAAAATGTATGAAAACAAGCATGGAAACAACAGACACCAATGTCAGGATACTGATTTCCCCCTTCCTTGTTTTTCGAGGCAAAGACTGGGGTAAAGTTTTAGCTGTACTTTTAGTATTCTATTTGCTTTTTAAAAGACTGACTTAAGCAAATACTGTAAAATGTCAGTATGTGTTAAATCTGGGTGGTGGATATATGAATGTACTTTATACAATTTTCTTCTTCCTATATCTTGGAAATTTTCATAATTTTACACTTAAAAATTTAAGTATACAAACTTCTAGAACATTTCACTGGGGTATAATTTACAATAATTAAGGTAACAATCTAATGCTTATCTTAAATTCTTATGTTTCTTGAGAAAACTAGAAATGCATTTCACACAGAAGTGTGAGGAGGAGGTCCCAGTTCAAGATGACAACAAAGAAGGCTCCTGAACTCTTCTCTTCCCACAAACACACCAAATCTACAGCTATACATAGAACAATTTCCTCTGAAAAAAATCCAGAAACTAGCTGCACGACTCTTACATATTGGGTAAATAAAAAAAAATCCACACTGAGAAAGGTAACAGAGGCTGAGACACAATCTCCCTGTAAACCCCAACCCAGCACTGAGGATCTGCAAATAGGTGGGCACCATCCTGGCATGCTCCCATTACCCTGCCACAGGTTGTCAGTATCTCTATGAAAGAAGCTTGTAAGGCTGGTCTAATAGTGATGAACTCTTTCAGCTTTTGCTTCTCTGTCAATAGTAAGTCCATATCTATCAACAGTTATTTTAAATGTCATGAACTAAATTATTCAATCGAAAGACACAGAGTAGCTGAATGGATTAAAAAAACAGACATAACTATATGCTGCCTACAAGAGACTCAATTCAGCTTTAAGGACACAAACAGACACATGGAAAAAGATATTCCATGCAAGTGGAAACCAAAAGAAAGCTGGGGTAGCTATACTTACATCAGATAAAACAGACTAAGACAAAGACAAAAAGAGATACAAGGAAGGTCACTGTATAATGAAAAGGGGGTCCATCCAAAAAAGAATGACATTTTTAATATGTATGCAGCAAATATTAACAGATCTAACGACAGAGACAGGAACTACAATAATAGTAGGGGGCTTTAATACCATACTTTCATCAAGGTACAAATAATCCAGACAGAAAATCAGTAAGAAAACATTCAGGTCCATCTGGTGTAACATGGACTTTAACAAACATTTACAGAACATTTCATTCAAAAGCAGCATAGTACACATTCTTCTTAAGCACACATGACACATTCTGCAGGATAGATCTTATGTTAGGACACAGATTAAGAAGACCGAAATCACATCAAGCATCTCTTCCAACCACAATGGTATTATTACACTAGAAATCAATTCCAGAAAGAAAACTGGAAAATTCATAAATATGTGGTGATTAAATACCATGAAATTGAACAACCAATGGGTCAAAGAAGAAATCAAAAAATATCTTGAGACAAACAAAAATGGAAATACAACACACCAAAACGTATAGGATGCAGCAAAAGCAGTTCTAAGAGGGAAGTTCATAGTGATAAATGACTACATTAAGAAAAAAGAAACACCTCAATAAAAAACCTAACTATATACCTGAAGGAACGAGAAAAAGAAAAACCTAAGCCTAAAGTTAGTAGAAGGAAGAAAATAACAAAGACCAGAGCAGAAATAAATAAAGACAAGAAAGGACAAAAGTTCAATGAAACTAAGCTGATTTTTTGAAAAGATAAACCAAGTACACATATCTTTAGCTAGATTCACTAAGGAAAGAAGACTCAAATGATATTAGACATGAAAGAGAACAATACAACTGTTCCCACAGAAATGCAAAGGATCATCAGAGACTACAATGAACAATTATCCATTAACAATTTAGACAACCTACAAGAAATGGGTAAACTGCTAGAAACATAAAACCTACTAAGTAAGACTGAATCATGAACAAATAAGAAAATCTGAACAGACCAATTAGAAACAAGGTGATTGAATCAGTAATCACAAACCTCCCAGAAAACATAAGTCCAAATGGATTTACTGATAAATTCAACCAAACATTTTAAGAATTAATACCAATCCCTTTCAAACCCTTCCAAAAGACAGAAGAGAAGAGAATACTTCCAAACTCATTTTACAAGACCAGCACTATTACTCTGATACTGAACCTAGACAAAACAAACAAGAAAAGAAAATTACAGGCCAATATTCCTCATAAACATGAACGTAAAAATTCTCAACAAAACATTAGCAAGCCCAATATAACAATACACAAAAAGGTTCATACACCATGATCAAATGTGATTTATCCCTGGGATGACATGGTTCAACATCAGCAAAACAATGTGATACACCACATTAACAAAACTAAGGATAAAAATCATATGATCATCTGAGTAGATGCCAAAAAAGCATTTGACAAAATTCAAATTCAATTATGAAAACTCTCAACAACTGGGTACAGAGGGAACATGCCTCAACATAATAAAGGCCATACATGACAAGCCCACAGTTAGTATCATACTCAGAGGACAAGCTTTCAGTTTTTCATCACTAAGATCAGCAATGATAGAAGGAAGTCCACTATTGCCCCTTTTATTCAACATACTACTAGAAGTCCTAGCCAGAGCAATCAGAACAAAAAGAAAAAAAAAAGAAAAGGCATCCAAATAAAATAAAGTAGTAAAGCTGTCATTATTTGTAAATGACATACATAGAAAACCTTAAAGACTCCAAGAAAAAACCTTATACATGAATTAGGTAAAGTTACAGGATACAAAATCCATATACAAAAATTAGCTGTATTTTTATACACTAGTAACAAACTATTAGAAAAATTAAGACAATCCCATTTACAACTGGATCAAAAAGAATAAAATACTTAGGAATAAATTTAACCAAGGAGCTGAAAGACCTGTATACTGAAAACTGTAAGACATGGATGAAAGAAATGGAAGAAGGCACAAATGAAGAGATACTCCATGCTCATGGACTAGAATATTGTTAAAATCCATACTACCCAGGGCAATCTATGTATCCAACGTAACCCCTATCAAGATTCCAATGGCATTTTACAGTAAACAATACTAATATTTGTATGGAACCACAAAATAGCCAAAGCAATCTTGAGAAAGAAGAACAAAGCAAGAGGCATTACACTTCCTGCTTTCAAACTATATTACATAGCTTTAGTAATCAAAACAGTATGGTATTGCAATAAAAAACAGAAACAGATCAATGGAACAGAAACAGCCCAGGAGTAAATCCGTGCATATGTGGCCAACTAATTTATGACAAAAGAGCCACAACTATACAATGGAGAAAGGACAGTCTCTTCCTGGATAAAGAAAATGTGGTATAGGTGATTTTATATAAATAATACCATATATAATACGATATATATACACGCACACACACAAAGGAATATCATTAAGCTATTTGCAACATGGGGGCATTGTGCTAAGTGAAATAAGTCAGATAGAAAAACACAAATATAGTATAATCTCACTTATATGAGGAATCTTAAAAAAAAACCTCACAGATTCAGAGAACAAATTGGTAGTTACTAGAGGGAGGGAGCTGGGCAGAGAAGGGAGGAAATGGGTGAAGGTAGTCAAAAGGTACAAACTTCCACTCATAAGATAAATAAGTCCTTGGCATGTAATGTATACATGGTAACCATAGTTAACAATACTGTATTGTATATTTGAAAGTTGTTAAAGAGTAAATCATAAAAATTTTCGTCACTAGAAAAAATGTAAATGTGTGGTGATGGATGTTAACCAACTTATTCTGGTAGTCATTTCACAATATACACATACATTAAATCATTATGTTGTAGACCTAAAACTAATACAATGTTATACAATCATCCCTTAGTATCCACAGGGTATTGGTTGCAGGACCCCCTGTGGATACCAAAATCCAAGGATGCTCAAGTCCCTTATATAAAATGGTGTAATATAGTCGGCCCTCTGTATTAGTAATTGCGGAACTCACAGATACAGAGGGCCAACTACATGTCAATTATATCTCGATTTTTAAAAATCTGTTAATTCAAGCCCATATTGGTTTGATAAAATGCCACAAAAAAAAAAGATCTAAGGGGAATGATCAATGAACATTTTGAGTGTAAAGACTGTCACAGCAGGGAAAAAGAACACCCTTCCCCCCTGCTGTCACCCTCTATTGCCTACCAGTCTGCCCCATGCACTTTCAACATTCCTCTATTGACAGGATAAAAGAAAAATGTAAAACAAACAAACAACCCAACAACTGTAAGACAATTTGTATGTGTCCAGATATAGGGAGAAGCAGCAATAAAATATTAATTTTCTGACTAGATCCCCTGCCATGAAAACCTCCCTAGAGGGAGAAAGACAGAGAATAGAAAAACATCTCATATGAGCTACAGCACCCTTTGGTTTCAAGCTTGTCATGCTAGCCTCTAAGAATAAAGCTATCCCAGAATTTTCCTCAAGTTAGAAGACTCCTATGATTTGATCTCTTGAACCAAAAAGAATGCACAGTGCTTCCTCAGGTAGCAGAAAGCCATCAAAGGAAGACTCTTTGAGTATGGTGAGAGAAGGTGTAGTAAGTTGAATGATGTCCTCCAAAGATAACAAGTCCTGATTCCTGAAACCTGTATTACCTTATATGGTAAAGGGTTTGCAGATGTATTTAAATTACAAATCTTTGAGCTGAGGAGATTATCCTGGTGGGCTCTAAATACCATCACAAATGTTCATAAAGGAGAGACTGAGAGAAATTAGACTCACCAGAGGAGAAGGTGTTGTGAAGATGGAGACAGTCTGGAATGACATGGCAACACGTCAAGGAATGCCTTCACCCACCAGAAGCTAGGAGAAGCAAAGCACGGTTTCTCCCTGAGAACCTCCAACATCTTGATTAGGACACAGAGCCTCCAGAACAGTATGAGAATAAAATTCTGTTGTTTTAAGTCACCAAGTTGTGCTAAGTTGTTACAGCAGCTCCAGGAAACTAATACAGCAGTAAACTACAGAAATACGATGTTAGGAAAGGCTTAGAACAGGAAAAACTACCCTTCATGCTATGGTAACAACCTGAAGTGTGGCTTGCTAATTCTCTTTCTCACTAGAGTTTTTAAAAAGGCAGAGAACCTAGACTACCAGAGTACCTAGTCTTATCAGTGACAATAATTAGAAATATTTTAAGAGACTAGTTATGCCTTCACTGTACTTTCTTATTCTTTATGTATTAAACTTGTCTATAGTCTGAATCCAACTGATTACCATTAAATTACTGGTAACAAAGTAGATGGAATCTTTTATAACATGACTTTAACTTAAAAGATAAAAATAAACTAAGTAGATAGAATCTTTTATATCATAACTTTAACTTAAAAGATAAAAATAAACTGTCCATCTAATAAAATTACCTCTAAAGCAAAGTATTAGCAAAATGCAGGCAAAGACTTTTTTAAGAATAAAAATGAACTGTATTAGATTTTTTTAAACCAGTTTTGGGACTTAAACAACCAGATATTATGGGCCTCCTGATGGAAGTACTTAACACAGAAAATCCATCTGCACTGAATATCCTCTACATTTAACCCAATTTACAGAATACGTTAAATATCACTATGGAAATTCAATCAGCAGAATCCAGACTATGAAAAGCTACAAAAACAAACAACCCCAGTCTTAGAGCTAATAAAGAAAAAATAACTTTACAGTGGAGAAACCTAGAAGACACCACATTAACCAAATGATCAAGATTAACATTACCAGTAATAAGTGATACTGAAAACATCATGGTGAAATAAGATGCTCCCTTTGTCTCTCCTCTTCAATCTGCAACCACTAAAACATCTGCCCTCAACAAAGGTACCTCTGCCCAACACATCAGGATGCCAGAGATCCACACATCTGTACATCTAAAGGTGGGTAGACTGGAACACATAGAGAAGACAGAACCAGAAAAAGAGCAAAGGCAGTGCCTGCAATCCCAGCTACCTGGTTGTGGCAGCAGAGCCCACAGCCCCCGGGAGCCCAGTAACAGCAGAGGAGGTAGCACACATGACTCCAGACACCTGGCCACGTTGGCACTCCTGGCCATGGTAATTGGGCAGCAGAGGGGCCTATGACCACATTCCTCCAGCCACAGAGGCACCCACCGCTCTGACCCCTTGCTCAGAGCAGTGGTGCCTGCAAACACGACAACCCCAGACAAAGAAGAGGCAACCTTGCCCCAGCTCCTCCCCATTCCCCTCCCCCCACAGCAGCAGAGCCTGTGGCTTGGGAGATCCTGGACACAGCAGAAGCGCTTACCATCCCAGTGTCCCTGGTGGAATGCCAGCAATACCGCAGCAGCAAGGCACCAACAACCCTCAAGGCACAAGCAGCAACAAGGTCAACTGGCAACACCTATGACAGGTGGTAGAAGGTGGAAAGTGCCAACTCTCAAATATAACCAGAGGCAGCTAAGGTAAGAAAAACAAAAAACTTGTGTCATAGTGTCACCCACTGGAAAACAAAAGAAAGGACTCTAATTTCTAACCTGTTGAATCCTTAGAATTAAATTAAAAAACCAAAACTAAAACCAATAACTTTAAAGAAGAAAGATGTTTGCTATTTCAAATGCACCAGCAGAGGAACAAGTCATCAAGTACCATGAAGAACCACAGTAACACTATATCAGCAGTCCCCAACCTTTTTGGCATCAGGGACCAGTTTTGTGGAAGACAGTTTTTCCATGGACCAGGGCTGGGTGGGAATGGGAATGGTTTCAGGATGATTCAAGCACATTACATTTATTGTGCACTTTATTTCTACTGTTATTACATTGTAATGTATAAAGAAAGAATTGTACAACTCACCATAATGCAGAATCAGTGGACGCCCTGAGCTTGTTTTCCTGCAACTAGAGGTCTTGCCTGGAGGTGATGGGAGACAGTGACACCTGAAGTGTGTTGCTTATTTGCAGTCTACTCCATAAGATGCAGCTTAATTGTCACTTGCCACTCACTGATAGGGTTTTGATGAGTCTGCAAGCAACTGATTTATTACGGTCCCTGTTCAGTCAAACCTCACTGCTAATGATAATCGGTATTTGCAGCCACTCCCCAGCACTAGCATCACCGCCTCTGCTCAGATCATCAGGCATTAGGTTCTCATAAGGAGCACGCAACCTAGATCCCTCACATGCACAGTTCACAGTAGGGTTCACGCTCCTATGAGAATCTAATGCTGCTGCTGACCTGACAGGAGGCGGAGCTCAGGCAGTAATGCGAGCAATGGGGAGCAGCTGTAAATACAGATGAAGCTTCGCTCCCCTGCCCAGCACTCACCTCCTGCTGTGCAGCCTGGTTCCTAACAGGCTGCAGACTAGTACCAGACTGTGGCCTGGGGACCCCTACACTATATCACAAAAAGAGAATGACAATTCTCCAGAAACCAAACTTAAAGGCAGGTAATATTGTGATCTAACTGATAGAAAAGTCAAAATAGCTGCCACGAAGAAACTAACAAGCTTCACGAAAACTCTGAAATGAGCTCAGGAATAAAATTAATGACAAGAAGGAATACCTTACCAAAAAGATTGAAAGGTAAAAGAACCAAACAAATTCTGGAGATGAGGAACTCAATAATCAAAATGAAGACCGCATTAGAAAGCACTAAAAACAGAGCAGACCCCATGGAACAGAGAATTAGTAAGCCTGCAGACAGAAATCTATAAATAATATAGATAGAAGAAGAAAACGAATGAAGATCCAAAAAAATTGAAAAATAAAAAAGAAAGAATGCCATTTGCAGTGACATGGATGGACCTAGAGATTGTCATACTAAGTGAAGTCAGACAGAGAAAGACAAATATATGATATCACATATGTGGAATCTAAAAAAATGGTACAAATGAACTTATTTACAGAACAGAAATAGAGTCACAGATGTAGAAAACAAACTTATGGTTACCAAGGGGGAAAGGGGGAAGGGACAGATAAATTGGGAGATTGGGATTGACATAAACACACTACTATATATAAAACAGATAACTAATAAGAACCTACTGTACAGCACAGGGAACTCTACTCAATACTCTGTAATAACCTATATGGGAAAAGAATCTAAAAAAGAGTGGATATATGTATATGTATAACTGATTCACTTTGCTATACAGCAGAAACTAACATAACATTGTAATTCAAATATTCTTCAATAAAAATTAATAATAAATAAATATTTTTTAAAAAGAGGAAATTCTCTAAGAACTATCCAACTCTTTTAGGAAAGGCAACATTAGGATAATGAGTATCCCAGAAGGAGAAGGGAGGGAGAAGGAAACAGAGTTTATCTAAAGAAATAATAGCTGAGAACTTCCCAATCCTGGGGAAGGAACTGGATATACAAGTCCATGAAGCTAAGAGAACACCTAATTACCTCAATGCAAAAAGACTTTCTCCAAGACATTCTATATTTAAACTGTCAAAAGTCAATGACAAAGAATTTTAGAGGCAGGTAGGGAAAAACGTATGATAACTGACAAAGTAACCACCACTAGGAAATGAGCAGGTTTCTCACCAGAAATTCTATAGTCCAGGTGAGTATGAAATGATCACCTCAAAATTCTCAATGATAAACACTGTCAGCCAAGGACACTCTATCCAGCAAAGTTATTCAGATATGAAGGAGAAATAAAGACTTTCCCATCTCTGAGGGAGCTCATCAACACTAGACCTGCCTTACAAGAAATGCTGTAAGGAGCTCTTCTACCAGAAACAAAAGGCCAGGGTACACAAAACTTTGCATAAAGTGATAAATCTGAACATTTCAACTCTACATCAGAATATTATTATAGAATAAAGGTTAAAGAGGAAAAAAAGCAGCAAAAATAACTATAGCTACTTCAATTTGGTAACAAACTCACAATATAGAAAAGGATAATTTGAGACAACAAAAACAAAGGCAGCAGGGGAGAGGAAAAGGACAGAACCCATTTAGGCAAATGAAGACAAGATGCTGTCATCACAAAAAATACTATTTTACCTATGAGACATTTTATACAAACCTCATGTTAACCACAAAATACAAATCCAGAACACAGACACAAAATATAGAAAAAGAGGAAACTGAGAAAACATAGAAGACCACCAAAGGAAAATGGCAGACAGAAACATAAGGAAAAAGAAACAATGGAGACAGAGAGCAACCAGAAAACAAGGCATAAAATGGCAATACTAAGTTCCCATTTATTAATAATCATCCTAAATGTAAATGGAATGAATTCACCAATTCAGACACAGAGTGCACAGCTGCATTATAAAACACGACCCAACTATATTCTATCTCCAAGAGACTCATCTCAGCTCTAAAGACAAACTTGGGCTCAAAAGTGAAGGGATAGAAGATGATACTACAAGCAAATGGCAGCCAAAAGAAAGCACGCATAGCCATAATCACATGAGACAAAACAGACTTCAAGCCAAAAAAGGTAACAAGAGACAAAGATGGACATTAATAATGATAAAGGAGATTATTCCATCAAGAAGACATAACAGTTATTAATATAAATGCACCTAACATAGGAGCACAAAATATATACAGCAATTATTAACAGACCTAACAGGAGAAATTGACAGGAACACAGTAATAGTAAGGGACTTTAACACCCCACTTACATCAACAGATACATCATCCAGACAGAAAGTCAAAAAGGAAACAGTGGCCTTAAGTGAAGCAGTAGACCAGATTGATTTGATATGGTTTTATAGAACATTCCATCCAAGTGCAGCAGAATACACATTCCTCTCAAGTGGACATGCAACATTCTTAAGGACAGACCATATGTTGGGATGCAAAACAAGATCAATAAATTTAAGACTGAAATCATATCAAGCATCTTTACTGATCACAGTTGTATGAAATTAGAAATCAACTCTAAGAAGAAAACTGGTAAAATCAGAAATATGTGGAGACTGAACAACAGGCTACTGAACAACTACTGGATCAATGAAAAACTCAAAGAGGAAATTTAAAAATGAATAGAAATGAAAATACAGCATACCAAAATCTACAGGATACAGCAAAAGCAGTGCTTAGAGGAACATTTATAGCAATATAGGCCTACATCAAGTAACAAGAAAAAATCTCAAATAAATAAACTTACACCTAAAGGAATGAGAAAAAGAACAAACAAATCCCAAAGTCAGCAGAAAGAAGAAAATAAAAGAGATCAGGGGAGAAATAAATGAAATAGAAACTAAAAGGACAACAGAAAAGATCAATGAAACTAAGAGCTGGTTCTTTTAAAAGATAAAATCAACAAACCTTTAGCTAGACTCACTAAGAAAAAAGAGAAGGCTCTGATAAATCAGAGATGAAAGATAAGAAATAACAATGGATGGCACAGAAATACAAAGGATTATAAGAGAATATTATGAACAGCAATATGCCAACAAATTGGACAACCTAGAAGAAATGGACAAATTCTTAGAATCATACAAACTTCCAAGACTAAATACTGAATAAAACAAATCTGAATAGGCCAATCACTAGTTAAGAGATTGAAACACTAATCAAAATCTCCCAGCAGACAAAAGTCCAGGACCAGACAGCTTCACTGGTGAATTCTACCAAACATTCAAAGAAAATTTGATAACTATCCTTTTCAAACTCTTCCAAAAAACTGAAGAGGGAGGAATGCTTCCTAACTCACTTTATGAGGCCAACATTACTCTAATACCAAAACCAGACAAGGACAACACAAAAGAAAATTACAGGCCAATATCTCTGATGAACATAGATGTAAAAATTTTCAAAATTATTAGCAAGCCCAATACAACAATACATTAAAAAGATAATACACCATGATCAAGTGGGATTTATTCCAGGTATGAAGGATGGTTCAACATCATCAAACCAATCAACCTGATACGCCACACTAACAAAATGAAGGATAAAAACCATATGATCATCTCAACAGATGCATAAAAATGATGTGAAAAGATTCAATACCCATTTATCATAAAGTCTCTCAATAAAATGGGTATAGAAGGAATATACCTCAACATAACAAAGGCCACATATGACAAACCCACAGCTAACATCATACTGAATGATAAAAAACTGAAAACGATCCTTCTAAAATCATGAAAAAGACAAGGATGCCCACTCCCAGCACTCTTACTCAACACAGTATTGGAAGTTCTAGCAAGAACAACTAGCCAAGAAAAAAATAAATAAAAGGCATCCAAAGAATGAAGTAAAACTGTCACTATTTGCAGATGACATTTTATTTAGAAAACCCATAAGACTCCACCAAAGAACTATTATAAATAATAAACAAAGTAAAATTGCAGGATACAAAATCAACAAAAGAAGTCTGTTGTGTTTCTAACACTAACAGTGAGTTAGCAGAGAGAGAAATTAAGAAAACAATCCCATAAAAATGTTATAGACAAAAGTTACATGTGCTTTTCCTTTCCATTATTAATTCATGTATTTATCATTTTATACTCTGCTCTTTATTAAATATTTCATCATAAAATTAATCCATATCAAAATTCATCACAAACTTAAAGAAAAAAGAAAATCCCACTTACAATCACAATAAAAAGAATAAAGTACCTAGAAATAAATTTAACCAAAGAAGTGAAAAACCTATACACTGAAAACTATAAGACACTGTTGAAGGAAATTGGTGAAGACACAAATAAATGGAAAGATAGTCAATGTTCATGGATTGAAAGAACTAACACTGTTAAAATGTCCACATTACCTAAAGCAATCTATGGGTTCAATGCAATATCTATCAAAATCCCAAGGACATTGTTCATAGAAATAAGACCAAAAATTCTAAAATACAAATGGAACCACAAAAGACCCCAAATAGTCAAAGCAATTCTGAGAAAAAAGAACAAAGCTGGAGGTATCACACTCCCTGATCTCAAACTGTATTACAAAGCTATAGTAATCAAAACAGCATGTTAGCAGAAAAACAGATACGCAGATCAATAGAACAGAATTGAGAGCCCAGAAATAAACCCCTTATATGTGGTCAACTAATTTATGACAAAGGAGCCAAAACTATACTATGGGGAAAGGATAGTCTCTTGGGAAAACTGGACAGTCACATGCAAAAGAATCCCTGCCTTATACCATACACAAAATTAACTCAAGATGGATTAAAGACTTGAATATCAGACCTGAAACCATTAAACTCCTAAACAAAAACTATAGGCAGTACACTCTTTGACATCAGTCTTAGTAATATCTTTCTGGATATGTCTCCTTAGGCAAGGGAAACAAAAGCAAAAATAAACAAATGGGACATCAAACTAAAAAGCTTCTGCACAGCAAAGGAAACCATCAACAAAATGAAAAGACAATCTATCAAATGGAAGAAGATATTTTCAAATCACATATTTGATAAGGAGTTAATATTCAAAATACATAAAGAAGGCATACAACTCAACAAACAACCTGATTAAAAAATAGGAGGAGGAATTGAATAGACATTTTCCAAAGATGGCCAACAGACACACGAAAAGATGTTCAGCATCACTAATAATTAGAGATACGCAAATCAAACCCACAATGAAATATCACATCTTGCCTGTTAGAATGGCTATTGTCAAAAACAAGTGTTGGCAAGGATCTGGAGAAAAGGGAACCCTCATACTGTACTGGCAGAAATGTAAATTGGTGCAGTCACTATGGAAAACAGTATGGAGATTCCTCAAAAAAACAACTACCATATGATCCAGCTATTCCACTTCTGGGTATTATCCAAAGAATATGAAAACACTAATTCAAAAAGAAATATAAGCACCCCTAATATTAATGGCAGCATTATTTACAATAGCCAAATATGGAAATAACCTAAGTGTCCATTAACAGATGAATGGATAAAGAAGAAATGGTGTGTGTGTGTGTGTGTGTGTGTGTGTGTGTGTGTGTGTATTACCATTCAGACATAAAAGAGATGAAATCTTGCCTTGTGACAACATGGATGGATCTTGAGGGTATTATGCTAAGTGAAATAAGTCAGACAGAGAAAGAAATATATGACTTCACTCATATATGGAATATAAAAAACAAAATAAACGAACAAGCCAAACCAAACAAAAAACAGAAACAACAAACACATAGGTCAGAGAACAGATTAGTGGTAACCAGAGGGGAAAGGGTTGGCAGGGCAGGGTGAAATGGGTAAAGAGGATCAACTGTATGTTTACAGGTGGAAACTAAATTTTTGGTGGTGAGCACAATGTAGTGTATAGAGAAGTAGAAATACAATGTACACATGTTTAAAACATATATGAAGTTATAATCCAATGTTACTTCAATAAAGAAAACTAAAAATAATACATGATATTAATATCATGACTCTCAGATCATTACACACTGAGATGGGTATTAAGCTCTGTAATATTCATCTCAGTAATATACAACTTCAATCTAAGCATAAGAAAATGTCAGACAAACCTCAATTAAGAGACACTCTAGAGGGACTTCCCTGGTGGCACAGTGGTTAAGAATTGCCTGCCAGTGCAGGGGACACCACTTTGACCTCTGATCCAGGAAGATCCCACATGCCACAGAGCAACTAAACCCATGCGCCACAACTACTGAGCCTGCACTCCAAAGCCACGAGCCACAACTACTGAAGCACACGCGCCTAGAGCCCATGCTCCGCAATAAAGAGAAGCCACTGCAATGAGAAGCCAGCGCACCGCAACGAAGAATAGCCCTCACTCGCAACTAGAGAGGCCCAATGCAGCCATAAATTAATTAATTTTTTTAAAAAGACACTCTAGAAAATAACAGACCAGGAATCTTCAAAAGCTTTAATGTCACAAAAGACAAGGAAAAACTAAGGAACTATCACACATTAGAGGAAACTAAGGCAGCATAACAACCAAATCCAACGTGTAATACTAGATTAGGCCTTAGAACAGAAAAAGAATATTAATGTAAAAACTGGTGAAATTGAATACACTTAGTAACTAATATTGCACCAATGTTAATTGCTTACTTCTGATAATTGTACTATAACTCTGTAAGAAGCTAAAAGAATAAGGAAAAAATATCTAAAAGAGATTTAATGGACATATCAACTAATCACAATGCATCAGTTTATTTGGATTCTTATTCAAATGAAAGTGCTATTAACAAATAGACAACTAGGAAATTTAAAAAACTGATTAGATGTTTGATGATACATGAATTAGGAATTATTTCTAATTTTGGAGGTATTATGGTCATTATTTTAAAGTCTCTTAAATATTGAAATATTTGTGAATAAAATTATATGCTTGTGATTTGCTTTAAAATAACCTAGGGGTGAGAGGAAAAGTAGGTGGGAATACGGATGAAACAAGACTGGCCTTAAACTGATGTTAAAATGTTGGAAGCCAAGTGATAGGTACATGGTGGTTTCTTATATTCTCTCTATATTTGTATACATTTGAATTTTTTTCCATTAACTAAAAAAAAATGTACATACATATACACGTGCATATATAACATATAACTTAAACAGAATTAACTGTGTACAAACAGCACTAAACTAAAACTATTCCCATCACTTATAAATTTCAACTATGAGTATGAAATTTAACTTACCTCCAAAGCTTCCCAGACACTGAAACGCTACCATTGGCCTAATCTAACCCCAAGCCTGCAACTCTAGAGAGTGCTCTCATGTTGCTTTAACTTCTCAAACCAAAAATCATAGCTCTCAATTCTTTTTGTTTCAATGAGTGATATTAGGTGTCTTCAATGCTAAATTTAAATTAATTTTTATGAATCAGCACAGAAAAAAGCAAACTTTTATTCAGATTCGAGTATTATTTGTTCTTTGCCGCCTCAACTTCTAAAATACCCTTCGGGGTTTTTGTTTGTTTTTGTGGATTCAGCAGGGTTCAAATAAGAAAACTAGGTAGCTTTGAGGGTATCTTTTCTCAGTCCTGAGAACTTTGTTTCCAATGATTACCTGGGTAACAAAGTTTCATCCCTTTTAGTCCTTGTTAATTAATCTTATTTGAGCCTCAGTCTCTCCTGTACCAATTAACCATTTCCTTAGGTTTCTCCTTCTTCTCTATTAAGTGTTCATTAGAGAGCACACTAAGGTTCTTTGATTCAAAAATACCCTACATTCATCATCCAGTTTTCTTTTTTGTTTCTGACAATATTCTTAAACACCTTAGAATTACTATAATTTTTAAGACAGACACATTTTTAAAATCGAAGTAAAACATACCAAAATCTTTTTTTTTTTTTTTTTTTTTTGCGGTATGCGGGCCTCTCACTGTTGTGGCCTCTCCCGTTGCGGAGCACAGGCTCCGGACGCACAGGCCCAGCAGCCATGGCTCACGGGCCCAGCCGCTCCGCGGCATGTGGGATCTTCCTGGACTGGGGCACGAGCCCGCATCCCCTGCATTGGCAGGTGGACTCTCAACCACTGCACCACCAGGGAAGCCCCAAAACCATTTTTAAATAGGCTTCACAACAATTTCCTCACCAAAAGAATAGAATTTTGAATTGATACTTTAACACATGCTTGTGACTGTTGATTAAATTCACTTTGTGCACCACTTAATTACCATTTCTATTTAATTAATGTAAATCACTGAATTTGTGCTACCTGCCCCACAGGCTAGCATCAAAGTAGAATAAAATTCCTTATACACCTGACATACAAAACTTGAGACTGATTGGTTCTTATAAACAAAGCTGGGCCACAATTTTTTAAGATGCCAATGAGAAACACAGTTGGCAAGAAGAGAAGAGAATGGGATTGAATATGAGATAGAATCTCAGAAATCCCAGAAGCTATAGATTTCAGAGAATTGAGACTTTAAGTGCAAGTAACAGGAACATGTGGGCAGAAAAGATACTGGACATATTCATATCTTAAAAAAATACATGTATATAGAGAAAAATATAAGGATTGGTCAAATTAACTATGGTACATCTATTCTATAGAATAGTATGCAACAGTTAAAAGGAATAAAGTAAAAAATGTACTGACATAAAGAGCTCCCCAAGACAAGTTAAAAAAGCAACTTGCAGATTATGTGAATACAATTCCATTTGCATGTTTTAAAAATATGTACAAATTTATACATGTAATAGAATTTTTATATATTTATGTAAACACAGAAGCTGAAAGAATGCCCACAAAAGTTTGGGGGGATGTCTATTTCATATTTTGTTCTGAACATCTCACCTCTGTACTGTTTTGATCTTTTATAATGAACATTATTTTAATAGTTAATATTATTTAAGTAGTTAAATGGGAGGGAAAGAAAGCAAAGAGAAGCTTATATGAGAAATTTTGGAATGGAGGAAGTTACAACTCTGCTTTTTCATGATTTATCCTAACAGCAGAGACTAAATCAATTTGCCTATTGTGCTTAATTAACTTGGCCATAAAGATTAACAAAAGAAAACTCAAATTCCATTATCTTGTTTAATCACATACCTACTACTTGGCCTTCTTTGTTCGTTAAAACAAAATTACAACTAAATATCCCCAAAGCACAGTCAGAAACACTTTTGGTTCTGTAAGAAACCATGACATATGATAATCCAAACCGTCAAACTTTGTAAATAAAAGGATTGCGTCCCAAAAGGATATTCATACTTAGAAAAGCATTTATCATAGACCCCCTTTAATGAAACCAAATGGTTTAAGATATCTTTCTTTTGAACTATATAAGTCATATTATTAATTCCATTACAAGATAGGCATATATGGTGCTGCCATGCCCACAATTTCCTGGAAAGCTAAAATGACAATAATTTTTCAGAGTTTTGGCAAACTAAATTATTTATACTCCTTCAGGTGTAAACTCACAAAGAGAAGGACAACTACTAGATCTAAAAGGAAAAAATTACCTTTTGCCCAAATTACTGAATTATTTAAAAATTTTATTTAGCAACATTGAACCAATAAACTTAAGTTTGGAGCATTTAGTCAAGCTTTCCCCAGAGAACTGATTAAAAATGCCATGCGTCCTCCTCCTCAAGGAACAAAACCAACAAAAACAGCCGCTCTGTAAGAAACCTGAAAGTTACCCGAATTATAATGACTAAATTCAAAGACACCTTGGGGATTTGAAGCACAGCTGCCTAAGTCATTAATACAGAATACTTTATATTACAGAATAAAAAAGGAATCCATGTTGTCAATAATAATAAATTTGACTTCTTGGCTCTCTTTAATCAGGTTTTATGATTTTCAAGTCACTGATGACAGATTATCCCTTTTTATAGCACAAAAAATATCAAATAACCACCTATGCTATTTCTTAGCCCCCAAACACTTTTATTACATCACACTGACTCACAGAATACAAACAAACAAGAATACAAAGTAGCACCAGTGTCACGAATCATTGTATTTCTCAGGTGGCCATGAAGCTGGACCTCCCTGGAATCAAGTTTCCCAGGTTCCTCTGCCCAGTGCAGTAAAGCAAACTCAGGTCTCACCTGTGACTCCAGGGATGAACAAAAAAGGTATTAATTACTACCTAAAGCAGGAAAAAAAGACTGGAACAAGAACATGGAAGATTCTTGGTTAGGAAAATAATAAGGAAATGTAGACAATCTGGTTCACAAATGCTCCTTACACTTGTTTACTATGAATTCTGTAGTCACATACAAATCAAATATGTCATGATGGCAGAAATGAGACGTCAGTGCAAATAAATAAGTTATCAATTATCTAACTGCTATAAGGATTCAACAAAAATAAAATCTAGGAGAGGACCTTCAAGATGGCAGAGGAATAAGATGTGGAGATCACCTTCCTCCCCACAAATACATCAAAAAGACATCTACATATGGAACAGCTCCTACAGAGCACCTACTGAACGCTGGCAGAAGACCTCAGACTTCCCAAAAGGCAAGAAACTCCTCACATACCTGGGTAGGGCAAAAGAAAAAAGAAAAAACAGACCAAAAAAAAGGGACGGGACCGCACCACCCAGAGGGAGCTGTGAAGGAGGAAAGGTTTCCACACACTAGGAAGCCCCTTCACTGGTGGAGACAGGGAGTGGCAGGGGGGAAGCTTCAGAGCCACGGAGGAGAGCGCAGCAACAGGGGTGCGGAGAGCAAAGCGGAGAGATTCCCGCACAGAGGATCAGTGCCAACCAACACTCACCAGCCCGAGAGGCTTGTCTGCTCACCCCCAGGGGTGGGCGGGGGCTGGGAGCTGAGGCTCGGGCTTCGGGTGGATCCCAGGGAGAGGACTGGGATTGGCTGCGTGAAGACAGCCTGAATGGGGCTAGTGCACCACAGCTAGCCTAGTCGGGAGGGAGTCCGGGAGAAGTCTGGAGCTGCCGAAGAGACAAGAGACCATTGTTTTGGGGTGCACAAGGAGAGGGGATTCAGAGCACCGCCTAAACGAGCTCCAGAGACGAGGGCGAGCCGCGGCAATCGGTGCAGACCCTAGAGACGGGCATGAAACGCTAAGTCTGCTGCTGCAGCCACCAAGAAGCCTGTGTGTGAGCACAGGTCACTCTCCACACCTCCCCTCCCGAGAGCCTGTGCAGCCCACCACTGCCAGGGTCCCATGATCCAGGGACAACTTCCCCGGGAGAACAGGCACACCTCAGGCTGGTGCAACGTCATGCTGGCCTCTGCCGCCACAGGCTCACCCCGCATTCCCTACCCTGCCCCACCTGAGTGAGTCAGAGGCCCAGAGTCAGCTGCTCCTTTAACCCCTCCTGTCTGGGTGAAGACCAAACGCCAGAGGGCGACCTACATGCAGAGGTCGGGCGAAATCCAAAGCTGAACCCAGGAGCTGTGTTCTGAACAAAGAAGAGAAAGGGAAATGTCTCCATGCAGCCTCAGGAGCAGTAGATTAATTCCCCACAATCAACTTGATGTACACTGCATCTGAGGAATACCTGAATAGACAACAAATCATCCAAAAATTGAAGTGGACTTTGGGAGCAACTGTACACTAGGGGTGTGCCTTCTGCATATAATTTGTTTCTAGCTTTATGTGCATCTTAGTTTACGATCTAGAGCTTATTATCATTGGTAGATTTGTTATTGATTTGGTGGCTCTCTCCCTTTCTTTTATATACATATTATATTTATATATACTAATTTAAATATTTATATATTTTTTCTTTTCGTGACTGTGTTTGTGTATGTTTCTTTGTGTGATTTTGTCTGTATAGGTTTGCTTTTACCATTTGCCCTAAGGTTCTGTCTGTCCATGATTTTTTACTACAGTTTTTAGCACTTGTTATCATTGGTGGATTTGCTTATTGCTTTGGCTGCTCTCTTCCTTTTTTTTAAATTACTTTTTTATTTTAATAACTTCATTTTCCTTTTTTCTTTTTTTTTTCTTTTCTCCCTTTTCTTCTGAGCCGTGTGGCTGGGTGTCTGGCCTGAGCCTCTGAGGTTGGAGGGCCGAGTTCAGGACATTGGACCACCAGAGACCTCCTGGCCCCTCGTAATATCAATCAGTGAGAGCTCTCCCAGAGATCTCTGTCTCAAGGCTAAGACCCAGCTCCACTCAACAACCAGCAAGCTCCAGTGCTGGACACCTCATGCCAAACAACTAGCAAGACAGGAACACAACCACACCCAGTAGCAGAGAAGCTGCCTAAAATCATAGTAAGTTCACAGATGCCCCAAAACACACCACTGAACGCAGTCCTTCCCACCAGAAAGACAAGATCCAGTCTCATCTACCAGAACACAGGCACCAGTCCCCTCCACCAGGAAGCCTACAAAACCCACTGAACCAACGTTACCAACTAGGGGCAGACACCAAAAACAATGGGAACTACGAAACTGCAGCCTGCAAAAAGGAGACCCTAAACACAGTAAGTTAAGTAAAATGAGAAGACAGAGAAACACAGCAGATGAAGGAGCAAGGTAAAAACCCACCAGACCAAACAGAGAAAGAGGAAATAGGCAGTCTAGCTGAAGAAGAATTCACAGTAATGATAGTAAACGTGATCCAAAATCTTGGAAATAGAATGGAGAAAATACAAGAAACATTTTAGCAGGACTTAGAAGAACTAAAGAGCAAAGAAACAATGATAAACAACACAATATATGAAACCAAATATTCTCCAGAAGGAATCAATAGCAGAATAACTGAGGCAGAAGAACAGATAAGTGACCTGGAAGATAAAAGAGTGAAAATTACTATAGCAGAGCACAATACAGAAGAAAGGTTGAAAAGAACTGAGGACAGTCTCAGAGACCTCTGGGACAACATTAAATGCACCAACATTCAAATTACAGGGGTCCCAGCAGAGGAACAGAAAAATAAAAGGACTGAGAAAATATTTGAAGAGATTCCACTTGAAAACTTCACTAACGTGGAAAGGAAATAATCAAGTCCAGGAAGTGCAGAGAGTCCCATACAGGAAAAATCCAAAGAGAAACATACCAAGACACATATTAATCAAACTATCAAAAATTAATAACAAAGAAAAACCATTAAAATCAGCAAGGGAAAAGCAACAAATAACATACAAGGGAATCCCCATAGGGTTAACAGCTGATCTTTCAGCAGAAACTCTGCAAGCCACAAAGGAGTGGTAGGCCATATTTAAAGTGATGAAAGAGAAAAACCTACAAGCAAGATTACTCTACCCAGTAAGGATCTCATTCAGATTCGACAGAGAAATTAAAACCTTTACAGACACGCAAAACTTAACAGAATTCAGCACCACTAAACCAGCTTTACAACAAATGCTGAAGGAACTTCTCTAGGCAGGAAACACAAGAGAAGGAAAAGACCTACAATAACAAACCCAAAACAATTAAGAAAATGGTAATAGGAACATACATATCAATAATTACCTTAAATGTAAGTGGGTTAAATGCTCCAACCAAAAGACATAGACTAGCTTAATGGATACAAAAACAAGACCCATCTATATGCTGTCTACAAGAGACCCACTTCAGACCTAGGGACACATACAGAGTGAAAGTGAGGGGATAGAAAAAGACATTCCATGCAAATGGAAATAAAAAGAAGGCTGGAGTAGCTATTCTCATCAGACAAAATAGACTTTAAAATAAAGACTATTACAAGAGACAAAGAAGGACACTACATAATGATCAAGGGATCGATCCAAGAAGAAAATATCACAATTGTAAATATTTATACACCCAACATAGGAGCACCTCAATACATACAGCAAATGCTAACAGTCATAAAAGAGGAAATCGACAGTAACACAGTAAGAGCAGGGGACTTTAACACCCCACTTTCACCAATGGATAGATCATCCATAATGAAAATAAATAACGAAACACGAGCTTTAAATGATACATTAAACAAGAGAGACTTAACTGATATTTATAGGACATTCCATCCCAAAACAACAGAATACACTTTCTTCTCAAGTGCTCATGGAACATTCTCCAGGATAGATCATATCTTGGGCCACAAATCAAGCCTTGGGAAACTTAAAAAAACTGAAATCGTATCAAGTGTCGTTTCCGACCACAATGCTATGAGACTGGATATCAAATACAGGAAAAAAATCTGTAAAAAATACAAACACACGGAGACTAAACAATGCGCTACTAAATAACCAAGAGATCACTGAAGAAATCGAAGAGGAAATCAAAAAATACCTAGAAACAAATGACAATGAAAACACGAAGACCCAAAGCCTATGGGATGCAGCAAAAGCAGTTCTAAGAGAAGACTTTATAGCAATACAATCCTACCTCAAGAAACATCTCAAATAAAAAACCTAACCTTACACCTAAAGCAATTAGAAAAAGAAGAACAAAAAAACCCCTAAGTTAGCAGAAGGAAAGAAATCATAAAGATCAGATCACAAATACATGAAAAAGACATAAAGGAAACAATAGCAAAGATCAAAAAACTAAAAGCTGGTTCTTTGAGAAGATAAAATTGATAAACCATTAGCCAGACTCATCAAGAAAAAAGGGAAAAGACTGAAATCAACAGAATTAGAAATAAAAAAGGAGAAGTAACAACTGACACTGCAGAAATACAAAGGATCATGAGAGATTACTACAGCAACTACAGGCCAATAAAATGGACAACCTGGAAGAAAGGGACAAATTCTTAGAAAAGCACAAACTTCCAAGACTGAACCAGGAGGAAATAGAAAATATACACAGACCAATCACAACCACTGAAATTGAAACCGTGATTAAAAATCTTCCAACAAACAAAAGCCCATTTAGAGAAGAGCTAATACCTATCCTTCTCAAACTCTTCTCAAATATAGCAGAGGGAAGACTCCCAAACTCATTCTACAAGGCCACCATCACACTGATACCAAAACCAGACAAAGATGTCACAAAAAAAGAATACTACAGGCCAATATCACTGACGAACATAGATGCAGAAATCCTCAACAAAATGCTAGCAAACAGAATCCAGCAGCACATTAAAAGGATCATGCACCATGATCAAGTGGCGTTTATCCCAGGAATGCAAGGATTCTTCAATATACACAAATCAATGTGATACAGCATATTAACAAATTGAAGGATAAAAACCATATGATCATATTGATAGATGCAGCAAAAGTTTTCAACAAAATTCAACACTCATTTATGTTAAAAAAAAAAAAAAAAAAAAACTCCAAAAAGTAGGCATAGAGGGAACTTACCTCAATAAAGGCCATATATGCAAACCCACAGCCAACATCATTTTCAGTGGTGAAAACGGAAACCACTTCCACTAAGATGAGGAACAAGACAAGGTTGCCCACTCTCATCACTACTATTCAACGTAGTTTTGGAAGTTTCAGCCACAGCAATCAGAGAAGAAAAAGAAATAAAAGGAATCCAAATCGGAAAAGAAGTAAAGCTGTCACTGTTTGCAGATGACATGATACTATACATAAAGAATCCTAAAGATGCTACCAGAAAACTACAAGAGCTAATCAATGAATTTGGAAAAGTAGCGGGATACAAAATTAATGTACAGAAATCTCTTGCATTCCTATACACTAATCACGAAAAATCTGAAAGAGAAATTAAGGAAACCCTCCCATTTACCATTGCAACAAAAAGAATAAAATACCTAGGAATAAACCTACCTAAGGAGACAAAAGACGTGTATGCAGAAAACTATAAGACACTGATGAAAGAAATTAAAGATGATACAAACAGATGGAGAGATATACCATGTTCTTAGATTGGAAGAATCAATATTGTGAAAATGACTCTACTACCCAAAGCAATCTACAGATTCAATGCAATCCCTATCAAACCACCAATGGCATTTTTCACAGCACTACCACAAAAAATTTCACAGTCTGTATGGGAACAGAAAAGACCCCAAAGCACCAAAACAATCTTGAGAAAGAAAAATGGAGCTGGAGGAATCAGGCTCCCTGACTTCAGACTATACTACAAAGCTACAGTAATCAAGACAGTATGATACTGGCACAAAAACAGAAATACAGATCAATGGAACAGGACAGAAAGCCCAGAAATAAACCCATGCACATATGGTCACCTTATCTACGATAAAGGAGACAAGAATATACAATGGAGAAAAGACAGCCTCTTCAAAAAGTGGTGCTGGGAAAACTGGACAGCTACATATAAAAGAAAGAAATTAGAACACTCCCTAACACCAACACAAAAAGAAACTTAAAATGGATCAAAGACCTAAATATAAGCCCAGACAGTATAAAACTCTTAGAGAAAAACATAGGCAGAACACTCTATGACATAAATCACAGCAGGATCCTTTTTCACCCACTCCTAGAGAAATGGAAATAAAAACAAAAATAAACAAGTGGGACCTAATAAAACTTAAAAGCTTTTGCACAGCAAAGGAAACCATAAACAGACAAAAAGAGAACACTCAGAATGGGAGAAAATATTTGCAAAGGAAGCAACTAACAAACGATTAATCTCCAAAATATACAAGCAGCTCATGCAGCTCAATATCAAAAAACAAACAACTCAATCGAAAAATGGGCAGAAGACCTAAATGGACGTTTCTCCAAAGAAGATATACAGATTGCCAACAAACACACGAAAGGATGCTCAATATCACTAATCATTAGAGAAATGCAAATCAAAACCTCAATGACCTATCACCTCGCACTGGTCAGAATAGCCATCATCAAAAAGTCTACACACAATAAATGCTGGAGAGGGTGTAGAGAAAAGGGAACACTCTTGCACTGCTGGGAACAGTATGGAGGTTCCTTAAAAAACTAAAAATAGAACTACCATATGACCCAGCAATCCCACTACTGGGCATATACCCTGAAAGAACCATAATTCAAAAAGAGTCATGTACCACAATGTTCACTGCAGCACTATTTACAACAGCCAGGACATGGAAGCATCCTAAGTGTCCATCAACAGATGAATGGATAAAGAAGATGTGGCACATATATACAATGGAATATTATTCAGCCATACAAAGAAATGAAATTGAGCTATTTGTAGTGAGGTGGATGGACCTAGAGTCTGTCATACAGAGTGAAGTAAGTCAGAAAGAGAAAAACAAAAACAAACACCATATGCTAACACATATATATGGAATCTAAAAAAAAAAAAGGTTCTGATGAAACTAGGAGCAGGACAGGAATAAACAAGCAGACATAGAGAATGCACTTGCAGACACAAGAAGAGGGAAGGGTAAGCTGGGACAAAGTGAGAGTGTAACAGTGACATATATACACTACCAAATGTAAAACAGGTAGTAGGAAGCAGCTGCATAGCAGGGAAGCAGCTGCATAGCACAGGGAGGTCAGCTGGGTGCTTTGTGACCACCTAGAGGAGTGAGATAGGGAAAGTGGCAGGGAGACACAAGAGGGAGGGGATATGGGGATATATGTATATGTATAGTTGATTTACTTTGTTATACAGTAGAAACTAGCACACCATTGTGAAGCAATTATACTCCAATAAAGATGTTAAAAAAATAAAAATAAAATCTATAAAAACAAAACAACTGAAGTCTTTTTTATTTCTATTTGGGAGAAAACATGTCAAAATGAGATGTATGGGCAACTCAGTAAGATATAAAATAAATGAGATATAACTATTAGAAAAGAGGAAAACTGATTTGTATATAATATAGTTATCAAGAAAACTTTAAAAAATTGACTAAAAGTATTAGGATTAATACAGGCACTCAGGAAAAAGGAGTTAGTACAAAATGAATAGCACCACACACACACACACACACACACACACACACACACACACACACTCACAAAATCAAAGACATACCTGTGTCAATTCTCCCCAAACTGATTCACAGATTCAATGTAATCCCAATCAAAATTACAGTAGGGTGTTCGTAGGAATTGACATGTTGATTCTAAAACACTTATGGCAAGTCAAAGGAACTAGAAAAGTTCAGTTTTGAGAAAGAACAACAAAGTTGAACAACTTGCTTACTTGATTTCAAGACTTCATTATGAAAGTACAATAATCCAGACAGTGTGGTACTGGCAAAAAAGACAGACACAAAGAACAACAGAATGAAATAGAGAACCCAGAAGTAGCCCCAACAGCCAAATGATTTTTTACATGGCACAAAGGAATTCAATGGAAAAAGGATCATCTTTTCAGTAAAATATACTAGAACAACTGAACATTTATATGCAAAAAAGTGAAAACTCAATCCTTCCATCACACCATGAGCAAAAATTAAGTCAAAATTAATCATATACCCCAAAGTTAAAACCTCTAGAAAAAAAACCCAAGGAAACATTTTTGTGACCTTGGGGTCACAAAACTTTCTTATATACAACACTAAAAACAATCCATATAAGATAAAATTGATAAACTGGGCTTGCTTTTCTAAAGGCACTGTTAGAAAAATGAAAAGGCAAGCCACAGATTGATGAATATGTTCATCAAAACATATCTGACAAAGGACTTGTATTTAGGACATTTAAAGAATTCTCATAATTCAGTAATAAAGAGACAACTCAATTTAAAAAGGAGGGTGCGGCTGAGAAAGGGTTAATTTCCAAAATATACAAACAGCTCATACAACTCAGTATCAAAAAAAAAAAACCCAATCAAAAAACGGGCAGAAGACCTAAATAGACATTTCTCCAAAAAAGACACACAGATGGCCAACAGGCACGTGAAAAGATGCCCAACATGCCTAATTATTAGAGAAATGCAAATCAAAACCACAATAAGCAATCACCTCACACTGGTGAGAATGGCCATCATCAAAAAGTCTACAAGTAATAAATGCTGGAGAGGGTGTAAAGAAAAGGGAACCCTCCTACACTGTTGGTGGGAATGTAAACTGGTGCAACCACTACAGAAAACAGTATGGAGATTCCTTAAAAAAACTAAAAAAACCATATGATCCAGCAATCCCACTCCCGGGCATACATCCAGAAGAGACAAAAACTCTAATTTGAAAAGATACATACACCCCAACGTTCATAGCAGCAGTATTTACAACAGCCACGACATGGAAGCAACCTAGGTGTCCATCAACAGATGAATGGATAAAGAAGATGTGGTATACATATACAATGGAATACTACTCATCCATAAAACAGAATATCGCTATTTTCAGCAACATGGATGGACCTAGAGTATATCCTAAGTGAAGTAAGTCAGAGAAAGTCAAGTATTATAATCACTTACATGTGAAATCTAAAAAATAATACAAATGAATCTATTTACAAAACAGAAACAGACTCACAGACATAGAAAATAAACTTATGGTTACCAACGGGGATGGCAGGGAGGAATAAAGTAGAAGTATGGGATTAACAGATACACACTACTGTATAGAAAATAGATGAGCAATAAGAATTTACTGTATACCACAGGGAATGAAGTTCAATATTTTGTAATACCCTATAATGGAAAATAATATGAAAAAGAACATATATAACTGAATCACCGTGCTGTACACCTGAAACTAACAGGATATGGTAAATCTACTATACTTCAATTTGAAAAAAGGGTAGGGGAGGAGGCAAAAGATTTGATCAGATACTTCACTGAAAATATAGGGATCGCAATAAGCACATGGAAAGATGCTCAAAATCATTAGTTATCAAGGAAATGCAAATTAAAACCACACTGAGCTACAACTACACACACATCAGAATGGCTAAAATTAAAAGGATTAACCATACCAAGTGTTAGCAAGGATGCATAACTTGAACTCTCAAACACTGCTGGGGGTGATGTAAAATGGTACAACCACTTTGGAAAACAGTAGGGTAGTTCCTTAAAATGTGAAAAAAATGACCCAGCTATTTCAATCTTAGATATTTACCCAAGAGAAATAAAAGCATATGCCCACACAAAGACCTGTACACATATACTCACAGCAGCTCTGTTTATAATAACCAAAGTTGGAAACAACCCAAATTGTTCAATAAGGGGTGAATGAATAAACAAATTCTGTTATGGCCAATGTATTATTATTACTCAGCTACAACACTGATAAATCCCCAAAATAATTATCTGAGTGAAAGCCAGACAAAAGCAAGTACTTACTGTATGATACCATTTATATAAAATTTTAGAAAATATAAACTGATTTGTACTGACAAGAAACAAACAAACAAACAAACCCAGTGCTGTCCTGGGCCCAAGGGAGACGGCGGAGTGCAATAAAGAAAACAGAATAAAGTAAGGCACAAGGAATCTTTTTGGAGTTATTTTCTACATTTAAATATTATTTGAATGAACCAAATGAGGGAGTGTAGAATTATCATTATGACAATTATGTTACATGAGTTACCCAGAATCTACATATCTATAACTAAACCAAAAAACAAAAATAACTCAATCACTAAAGGTGACTACATGATTAAGCATACAAAAAATGAACTTAGGATATTTATTCATAGGTTTAAAAAGACATAACAGGAAGAGGGAACAAAAATTAGTAATCTTTTGTTATTTTAGTAGTGGTGATGGCTTCATGGGTATATACATAGGCCAAAATTCACCCAATTATACACTTTTAATGTGTGCAGCTCACTGTACATCAATGGTACCACAGTAAAGCTGTTAAGAAAAAGGAACTAGCCAACCCGTCCTTACCTACTCCCTATTCGCAACCTGATGCCATTGGAGGGGGGAGGATTCAGAAAATTAGCAAGGAAATAAAATTAACTATAATAAAGATTGCAAGAATACAGTGAAATAAGAATGCATATACCCAACTGATGTAATAAATCATAGGGAACAGAAACAGCTTACATCACTGATACACTGATCGAAGAAAATAGAAAAAAAGGAAGATAATAATATACAGAATCAACATTATACTTTGGTTTTTCTTCTTAAATTGATACATTCCCCCCCTGCAGTTATCTCATTTATACAAGGTAAAAAAAAAAAAAAAAAATCACAAAAACATACAAGAACTAAAATGATAAATTTTTATAATTCATTTCTTTTTCACTCTACAGACACGTATTTTGTAAATAAAAAGCTATATAAATTTATATATTTTTCTAAAACTCAATTTTCTGCATTTACCAATAGAGGATTTTTTTTTTACTATCCGTTTATCTACAATGCAGGATAATTCCATATTTTTTTAAAAAGAGAATAAACAATTATATAAACTAAGAAGACGATGCATTCAAATTATACTTTCGTGTAAACTTTTTAGAAAATCTTTGAGATTTTATCAAGAAAATAAAACGAGCAGTATGTTTTCTAACTAATTACTGCTTAATATTCTGGGTTGCATGAAAAAATCCATAGCAACCTACAAAATTCTCAGACTCTCCACAGCAATCTATTAAAAGATCAAGTGAGTTAGTCTATCGAGTTAAACAATGTATTTTAAAAATCACAGATGAAATTGACAGTAATTCCACACTTCAAATTGGGGTTGTGTGCCATGATCCAAAGCAGGCTATTATTACATTAAATACTACTTATTTCTGAAAGACAAATTTTAACAGAAAATTAAAATACACTATGTCTTAACAGTTATTTTCTACATTTAAATATTATTTGAATGAACTAAATGAGGGAGTGTAGCATTATCATTATGACAATTATGTTACATGAGTTACCCAGAATCTACATGTCTATAACTAAACCAAAAAACAAAACAAACAAAAATAACTCAACCACTAAAGGAGACTACATGATTAAGCATACAAAAAATGAACTTAGGATATTTATACATAGGTTTAAAAAGAAAAATAACAGGAAGAGGGAACAAAAATTAGTTTATAGAGCAATGATTTTTTAAAAAGTAAAAGGCAAAAGTAAAAGGCATGAGGAAAACACAAAGCCAAAGTGTAAATCCATCTGAACACATCCTTCTTTAACTGCTCTGGCATGAAAAAGGCACTGAACATTGTAAAATGTTACCAAGTATTTTCAAGTGAGAGGGTGCCTAGATCAGCCAAATGAGTATTTTTATCCTTGAACACGACCTTCGAGTGGAAGAAGGTTTATCACTGTAAAAGCTTAATCGTAAAAGCTCTTTTACATCGCTCTGAGTATGCTTAATGAATAACTTTCAGACATGCATTTGATTCCTCAAATTGCAAGGATGGTAACTATTATTTCTACTAATCTGTAAGATCCTTCATCATCTGGCCCCTGCTGATGTCACCAGCCTCATTACAAACTGCCTATAGTTCCCAAATATATTCCTGCTCGTTCATGCATCAACATCCATTTATTCCCTCTATGTGGACTGTCCTTATTTATTTCATGGCATACAACTTCAAGACTCAGCTCATCACTTTCTTCTCCATGATGTCTGTACCCTCACTCTAGGTTTGCCTTTAGTGCTCTGCTGGCACTCTGTACACATTTCCTATAACACACATCTTAAGGAAGTTCATATATGTTATGTTGTTTGTGTTAAAACTTTGAAGGTTTCACAAAGGAAATTGCCAATTTAACACCACAGTCTAAATTACCACAAAAACACAGAGAACTTGACAAATCTGAATGAACTTGCAAATTTAAACAACAGATTTCAGACCCTGATTTATCCCAATAAAATGAGGCTATTCAGTGAGGATTAATATAAACATGATTATTTGAGAGTGGTTTCAATTTCTCCTTTATACTGTTTTACAAAATCTTCCCTAATATCACTTTATTTTTTAATCAAAAAATATTATTAAAGAGGCAGAAAGGTCTCTTTAATCCCACATTTGAAAGTCAAATGTTATTTTTCAAATAAAATACTTAAAAAACTGCCTAACAGAATACTAAACAGTAACCAAAATGAAAGCGAAACAAGCAAAAAAACAAACAGGAAAAAAGTTTCAGATACTCTAATTTGAAATCAAGAAATTTATTTTGCCAGTTATAAATACAAGTATAGTCTGATCTCTTAAAAATTCAACCTCAAAGCAGTTCTAAGGATGACCATGCCTTCCTCTTCTCTTTTCTCTCTATACATGTAAAACCTGCATCACTAAAAATAATAGTCTCTGTAGTAAATAATTTATCACATCAGTTTCCTTTAGCTTTTATTTTTATTTAAAGGATAGTATCAATGTAGCCACTTTGCTTATGTGTAAACTTTTTCAAATGATGATAAATCTAAAAGACTGCTGAATAAAAAAACCATTGTTTCAGAGGATGATTCTCATGGAGGCACTGTCTCTTTGCTCTTCAGCCAGCTACAGTTTAATCTTTTAAAAAGTGAGTTACTCCACTGATCAAAGAACTCCAAGCTATTGCTTTCCATTAGAATTTCCTCATAGCCATGATACATCATTTTAAACTATGTTCCCTAATATATTTATTTTGCCATCTTTCCTATAGTTTAAGTTCACTAGTTATTTACACGATAATAATATATTGCTTCAGTATGCAGCAAATTATAAGAAATTATGTTAGTCTGTCCTCCCTCCTTCCCCAAACTGGTAGACTAGTTTCACTCTAAAACTTCACCCCCAGTTATTCACTGTGAACAACTCAAAACAATTCATCAAGATGGCTGGTGGCCTAACTGTCAGAGCTATATAAAAGAACCATGAATCGCCCTGTGTTTAGTTTGGAGGTAATTATTACCTTTCCACTATATATTTAGAAACAATGACATTAACACAGTCATTCTCTTATGTTAGAAACCACAATGACATTAACACAGTCATTCTCTTATGTTAGAAACCACAATGGTGTCCTAGTTCCCACTGGATCAAATTTAAATTCTATCAACCAACCCCAGTTAACCAGTCCAAAATTATTTTCAACTTAAATTTAATTGGTATTCCCTACTCCCACAGTAATATATATATATTATATATATATATTTTATATATATATATCCAACTCTACTCTGGCATTTATCACAGTTTTATTAATTTTTTATTTATATACCTATCACAGCTACTGGACCTAAAGCTCCTCCTTGGAAGGGAAGATGTTTTATTCACATAATAGACAATGAACAAGCAATGAACGAACTAATAAGCAAGCAAATACCAAATCACCTTTCTCATTAGATCCATCTCTATATCTACTTTATCCTGCTTCTAAACTTTTACTCCAGCTATTCTCTCCACCTGAAATGCCATCTCTTTTCTTGTTTATTAATCTAAAACCTTACAGGATGATAGGGAGACCAAGACTGAAACTGCAGCTATAAAAGCCCTTTGTATTTTGGGATTCATACTTTAAAAAGAACAACAATACTAGACAGCTAATTAAATAAGGTATCAATGATGTATATATTAAATCAAAATTATTTATTCAATCTATTTGCATATTAGACATTTTTATGCTTTCCCCTTTCCCTTTTCTGTACTTCAACCAGATGCTTACCAATTTTTCTTCGTTATAGGTAATATGCATACAGTAAAAAGGCATTTTTGTGTTTATATGTAAGATCTATCAGCTGAAAATCTAATTATGTGACTTAAAACTTAATAAAAAGTGATTGCCTCTGGGAAGCAAAAATGCAGGAATGTAGAAGGATAAGATAGGGTAATGATTTTTTTTTATTATAAATGTTTTGGTACTACTTGACTTTTGAAACTATGTAAACTTAAAACTGAAAAAAAATTTAAAAGAACATGTGGTGATATTGCCTCTCTGGCAGGTAGGGTAGGTGTTTGTGAACTAGAACCAATTTTTCCATAACCCTATATCTAATTGCTTCTTAGATTTCCAATCTGCCTTCATTTTTAAAGTGTAGTCTTCCTTCTGATTTTCCTGTCAGCCTTATCTGTCTTAAGTCTCTGAAACAGGAAACAGCGCCAGCATCAGCTGGGAACTTGTTAAATACGCAAATAATCATGTCTCATCCCAGATCTTCAAAGCAGAAACTTCAATTGGGATCCAGCAATCTGTGTTTAAGAAGCCCTCCACGGGCTTCCCTGGTGGCGCAGTGGTTGAGAGTCCGCCTGCCAATGCAGGAGACACGGGTTCGTGCCCCGGTCCGGGAAGATCCCACATGCCGCGGAGCGGCTGGGCCCGTGAGCCATGGCCACTGAGCCTGCGCGTCCGGAGGCTGTGCTCCACAACGGGAGAGGCCACAACAGTGAGAGGGCCCGCTTACCGCAAAAACAACAACAACAACAACAAAAAAAGTCCTCCACATGATTCTTATGTACACTAAAGTTTGAGAATGACTACTATAATGGTTCAACATTCTCTTTTCCTGACTCCTTCCTTCAGGAAGGCTGCAATCTCTCAATTTCCACACAACCATGTATGTAAGTGCACAGCCCACACAGAAGATCAGTTCTGCTTAACATAAATACCTGGGGAGAAGGCACCAATTATGATAAACACTGCTCTTTATTCTGCCCTCTAATATCCAGGGACTGATAGGTGTTTAATGATAAATTTGAAATGTCATAAGTGTTTAATGAAAAGAAATAGTACGAAAAGGTTGCCCTGGAGAACTTGTCACCAAATAAAAGTATCCTTTTTAACTGTAAGGTGCAACAAAGAACTACTATAACAGTAAAAAACTGAGTGTACATAAAATATCACATTTTTGACCACTTTTACTTACTGTCTCTTAATTCTTACAATCAAATAAAACCACAGAACATGTCCTATAGCATATGCTCATAAATGCTAATAAACCAAAACACAGCTTCTAAGGATTATTTTTAAATTAAAATTTTAAAACTTTATAGTAGCAAAGAAAGACAGCTTAAATTTAATAAAGGATTCAAATAAAAATATTGTTCTTTTAAATGTCACATCATAAAGTGTGTTCAATACTTCACAACAATATATATTTGGAAAAGTCAACTCCCATTCTAAAGATAAAAAGCTAATATGGACCCTGGAACATTACTGAAATCAACTGAATGTCTGTTGGAAAAGAAAGTAATATAGTTAAATGGAGCTTAACTTAGTACCAAAGTAAACTTCAACAGAGGTACTGTGATCATAATCTGTTGGTAGTTTTAGTTTCTAAAAAATTATCCGTATAAAATTAAAGTGACTCTAAAGGCCAGAGTCTAACTTAGCAAGATTTTTTTGTAATTTTATTCTACTTTGGTGTATCTTAAATTTCAAAAAATTTTAAACAAACACAAAAATATTAACATTCAGATGCTATCAAGGGCTTGGAGAAGGGTTGCTTTCTTCAATAAAGTCTTTATTGAATATGTTAAAATGGCAATTTAACGTATTCAATATGATCTCAGGATGAAAATAACAGACGTATAATTCATTATTAACGTAAGAACAACATTCTACAATATACACATTTCTATATATCATATTTAGCACAGGAAAATTTCTGGGATATTCATGGACATAAACACGTTAGCCTAGATTTACTAGAAACTAAGAGGTGCATGTTACGTTACATGTATCAAATAATCCCACCATTATTAAGTAAAAATTCTACACTTTAATCACAATAAAGAAAAACTGGACACATCTGCATGATGGTCAATCACTAAAATGACTCAAAATGAAAACCATGAAAAAATTTCTGATTATTTATAATGCATGCACCTACTCAAGCTCAACTGTAAGTTCTGGCTTACTCCTCATAAATGTTATACCATAGTGTAGTAAAATCAGCTTAAGAAAAATAATTCTCTCTTACAAAACAAAAGTGCCATTTCATATAGTCTTATCCATTCTTTTTAAAGAAAATAACTTCTCAAACAGAATTAGGAATGTATCTTTACAAGTCTCTTAAATACAGCTTAACTATAAAATTTCAAAGTGTAAAAATTATTAATTTCCATAACAGCAATTCTTAATCATCAGAAAAATGAAGAGACATACAGGTCACACAGGGTTAAATTTGATGTACACTCCTCCTAGGTGAACTGGACCTTAGAATCTTTTTCCAAAGGCAGCCTGCCCTGCTAGACCACAACTTTAAACAAGTTGAGATCAGAACCAATACAGCTACTAAAAATCTTAGTCCCTACAGGTTCCAAGAAGAATGAGACAATGACTGAGTAGGCTGGACCCGTCTCCCATGCCGCCAAGTGAGTAAAGGGGAACCCTGCCAAGCACGCTGTAATTGTCACCTTCCTCATTTCCCAGTTAAGCTCATATTAAGACAGTAAGAAAATGCAGAGAACTGGAGATGCTGCACTCCACAGGATTCCTGCCCCCATGTCCCTTAACAAGTTTCCCCATTTCACTGAGTTAAGCCCTGGGCTTATAATGAAACCAGCCTTCAAGGCGCGCACATATTCTCCAGTGCATACAGATTAATGTAAGTTTTTATACTACTCCTCATACAATAGAGTAAGAATACTTTAAAGAATACATATTCACAAAACTGAATATTCAACTCTAAACAAAATTTCCTTAAAATCTCTATACTTCATTAGTTGATATACAAATTAACATGTTCTAAACCAATATGCTAGGGGAAATGCTTTTGGTGTTTCTCCTTTCAACAACACAGTCTGGAGCATACTGTCCTATTCCAATTTTTTTTAACGTTATTACTTTGGTAAAATACACGTAGGGAGCAATTAAAACTTTCATGATCATATCCTTTCTTTTACAGTCTAATTACGGATTGATTTTTAAAAGACAACTTATGAGTCACTAGGGAGAAATTATTTTGCAATTCCCAAGAGGTTATGATTCAGTCTATATTTATGAACTACAATTTTGAAATTTAATGAGATTTTTGGCAGTTGTAAATAATTAAAGCCTCTGGTATTTCACCCTGGAAATTAGTGAAGTATATTGGAATTTTTAATAAATTTCATCTCATTGCCTTTTCATAAATGCCTATAAGCCTGTAATAAAAGCGTTAAATATGAGAGAAGTAAAAACTGGAAGGGAAAGGAGAATGAGAAGTGGAAAACAGGGTAAGATTGGTTTGAATACTTGAAGGACTGGCTAGGTAACAGAAAGTTAGTTTCGCTAAATTGGTTGTTCAAGATGATTCAGCAGAGATCAAAAAACTCTGGTATTAATAGTAACTACAAATAATCTACCTGAGTTTGAGGAGGGGTAAGAAATTGGGAAAGTAAAAGAAAGGTAACAAATCAGTGATTCTCTGATAAAAACTAAGCAGAGAAGCACTACTATTGATATCATTCTTTCTTCCAATCCCAACCAATGGCAGCTAATTGTGAAGTAGAGTCCCAAAGACTCTATACACTAAATATCTTTTTCAGAAATGACAAAGAAACTGGCACAAGGAGAAATTAATGTTAGTTTACACCAAATTCCAAAAATAATTTTTCCACTTGAAAAAGTTCTACTGCACCACACCAATTTCAGTTTCATTTTACACAACTAGAGACTGTTCTCCAAACCTAAGGCCTCAGAAGCCCTTTACTATTCTTTCTACAAATTCACTTCTGAGTTCCAGAGGTTCAACATTACCAAATCCAAACTCTAATCTCAAACCCTGACACCTCTGCCTTTCACTACAGTTCCACATTTACAACTGCCTACAGTGCATCTCCATTTGGGTACTTTTCCATTAGTATCAAATGGGTAATATCTCCTTGTCATTATCACCTCTTCTTTCCCAATGTCCTCAGGATAGAACCATTCTTAAACATTAAAAATCGTAGAACCAGATGTCAGCAACAATGGTGGAGTAGGAAACCCCCCAATAGTTAACTCCTCCACAAAAGCAACAAATACACTGGTAAAAATTGTCAAAACCAACTTTTCCAGAATTCTGGAAACTAATGGAAAGCTTGCAGTAACCAGGTAAATGTTTAGTCAAGGAAAAATAGCTGAATCTCAGTCAGAGAGCCTTGGGCTGGTCTTGAAGACAACAGCTCACGGTCCCAGAACGGGTACCCAGTATCAGAGGGAACAGAACAGACCTTATTCTCAAACAATTGGGATTATTTGTTGTGACCTGTTTGGTGACTCCCCGGAGGAGCAGCGTTCCTTTATCTCGTCCTACTCGGAAATCACCCAGTGCTGGGGGACCACCAAGGCACATTTGTCAAAAACATGTAAGGCAAATGTACACTGATACCTGGGGCAAGGGATAACAGTTGAGGCAAGCAACAGACTAACCAAAAACCCTAGAAGGAAAGGCTGAGGAATGAGATACCTTTGGGGAGTAAGGGTTTTGAAAAACACCCACATATTTCTGAGAATTTACAAGGTCATGCAAATGGCCACATGTCTAAAATGTTGACGGAGTTAAGATTCCAGAGTCACTGCTTAGAGGAGATCCTTCTGGGAAAGCTATCTGAATAGTAACATCTACACACACTTCTCAAGAGCAAAACATAAATTTTTATATTAAGCCACCGAGATTTGGGGATTATTTGTTAGAGAAGTTGGTGTTAATTCTATGAGTAATTCAGACCTAGAATCTAAAAAACCTAGAAGATATGCATGCTATTTTGCTGTGAAATAAAGAACTTGTTTAAAGAAAAATGAGTGACTTCTTTATACTATGTTCTTGTTTAATTAGGCTCTTAGAAAATATATTTTATTTATATTGTTGACTAACAAAAACATTAAAAGGAAAAAAATACCAAAAAATAGGCTGTTTAAATGTGTTTACAGATAGATATACTTTCCAATAAGTTACTTAGAGCAGTGTATGTTGGCCAGCCCAACCAAATCTTATATTTCATTATATAAGTCATTAGGTAAATGGAATTATATATGCTCAAATGTAACTTTGCTAGAATCTATCTTACAAGGTGAGTTTCATCTGAGTCAGAGTTTTAGTATTAACATCTGGCAGAAGTAACTGTGAAAATAATAACTATGACTAGTTTCAAGCTAAAATTGTAGAGTAACATAGTCAATACAAATCTATTCAAATCCATTCAATTACTCTTCTGAAAATGGTTTAGATGAGGAATATATGACAAGAGAGAATAGCTCTGAATAATAAAAAGAGAATCATTTGAAACAATGGTAAGGCAAAGTAACGAATGCAAAAACATGCAATTGTTAACAGTTTACCTGGAATGACCAAACCCTCCATTCATCTTGAATAAATATTTTTAAACAAAAAAATTAACAAGAGTTTCACGAAACTCCCTAAAACATATACATTAAAAAAAATTCAGGAAACAGTATCTCAAAAATGTCAAACAGACATAAAATACTAATAACTTCCTTGAGCATGCTGCCATATGTCACACTTAAAAGTACCATGAGGGCTTCCCTGGTGGCGCAGTGGTTGAGAGTCCACCTGCTGATGCAGGGGACACGGGTTCATGCCCCGGTCCAGGAAGATCCCACATGCCGCGGAGCGGCTAGGCCCACGAGCCATGGCCGTTGAGCCTGCGCGTCCAGAGCCTGTGCTCCGCAACGGGAGAGGCCACAACCGTGAGAGGCCCACGTACCACAAAAAAAAAAAGTATCATGAATTTCTTCTCCTTACAGCAGCATCAAAATGCCAGTTACTGAATTTTGCAATTTACCTTTCATATTTAGAGACTTAGCATTTAGTATTATATAGTTAATGTTAGGTTGGAATTTTCAGACTATTACATAGACCGTAAATGTTGAGATAAGTAAAAGTCACATAGAAATATTATATAATGCTTGTAATACTGTATAAAATGGAATATATTATACTTATTTTCCTTAAAAAGATTATAGATACCCCCCAAGATCCCCCCCAACAAAACATGTATCGTTAACTATTACACTTGTGAAGTATAATAATATATAGTAGCATAGCTTGCCCAAATATTGCTTTATATAGAATCCATTAACTGGAATTCCTTAACAACAGGAATCAGTCATAAATGCCTAGAGATATATGCCTCACTTTATAGTGGAAAATTCTGAAAAAGTTTCATGAGTCAAATTTTGATAAGTTGAAGTATATTAAATGAACTACAGAATGAAAGGGTTTCTTCCTAAATACTTTGTTAATGCTTAAAAATCCCTTCAGAGATAAAATAGTCCTAATTAATCATGATTTAGCTTTATATGCTATACACTGGATTTCCTTAAAATCATCTTGGTCTATATTATTTTCTAATTTTTTTTCCAGTGTTACAGCACATGCATCTTCCCATTTCAAAGAGTTACTCATAAACATTGGGAAAATAGGCAAGTGTTTATTATAAGATGAAAAGAAATGAAGACTTGTTTTGAAAAAAAGGCAAAAGAGTGAAAGCATTCATCTATATTCCTACAGAATATAAATGTCAGCCTCCTAGAAGTACCCTCCTAATTAACCCACTCCCCAAAAGAAAAGTTTTAAGACAAGTAATCTAGCAATGGCTGGGGTTTCTATATGGATTCCCAGGTTCTAACTAACTGGAATGTAGGAATGTACATCCAGTCTTGTTATCAGAAAACAGAAGGAAACGTCATAACAAGGAAACTGTGCACAAAGGAATAATAATGTGAGGAAGCCTGGAGAATGCAGAAAAGAATCAATTTAGGGAGGCAGTAAAATGATCTCTGAAATTCTTCCAGTAGATCATTCGTCTCCAGAGCAGATGTGAGCACCTCAAGGATACAGGGATTACAGCAAGGCAATCCACTGGGGTAAAGGAAGAAAATATCAGAATTTCTATTTAAGTTTTTCATTCAAATATAAGAGAAATTTTATTTTATTGCTATTTAAATTACAGGCTATCACTGGCATCCTCATAACTGTGTAATATAGTCAAGGTCATGCAGGATTCAGGCAAAAGATAACATGAGGTTAGTTCTCCAGTTCCCCCATGTCACCGAACTGACAGAGACCTGTCCCTATAACCCATGCATCTGCTTCTGGTGTACAGTATTTGGATGTGCTCCAGTGTGATGGGTCAATTAAGTATATTTATAATTTATATTATCTAGTTAAATTAACTCATAAAATGAACAATGGCTTTAAGAGATGCCTATAGAGAAACTTCTGGTTGAAGACAATATTAATAATGCAAGCACAAGCAAAGGAGATAATGGAGAGTGGACACTTTTCCAATGACGAGTACAAGCTCATCAGCCGCATTAACAAGGTAAAAACAATGGCAATAATGTACCTTGACATGATGTGATGAGAATGGCATTTACTTCTTCTGTGGTCTTCCCCCCAAAACCTGTAATTTCAAGTCTATTCATGAGGAAAATATTAGATGAATCCCATTTGGAGGACATTCCACAAAACACTTGACTTATACTCCTCAAAACTTAAGGTCATCAAAAACAGGGAGAGCCTGAGAAACTGTCACAGTCTACAAGAGGCTAAGGAGACATGTAATATGGTCTCCTGGATGGGATCCTAAATCAGAAAAAGGTCCTTAGGTAAAATCTAAGCAAATGTGAATAAAGAATGGACTTTAGTAAGCAACAGTGTACCAAGACTTGTTCATTAGTTGTGACAGAGGTACCATACTTTTTTAAAAAATGGAAATATAATCAGATCTAAAAAAAAAATCAGCCACAAATTTTCAGAAGTATCGAAATACAAATTGACATCCACTGTTGTTAATGATGAATGCTCTACCCTAAGTTATAATTTGCTGCAGATATTAGCTAATCATAAGACATGTTCAGATTTTATAATATATATACACATATGTAATACATGCTCCAAAAGCTGAGACCACAATTCTAGAAAATAAGTAAATTAACTAGATGTGATACTACTATTCATATCTCACCAATTATTTACTGAGCACACACTTAATGTGAAGTACTAGAGATACAAGGATAATCACACAATTTGATTCAAGGCAGCTTATAATTTAGTGACGAAGCAGACAAGTAAGAAAGGTAATTAGCATACAATGTAATAATGAAGAGGAATGACTACATAATAATCGCCATAAATAGAAATGAACAGAGTTCAGTGGGAGAACTTGGGCTGAGAAACGAGACATGGGGCAGAGAAGGTGTCTAGGACAAGGTGCCATCTAAGCTGGGTCTACAAGAATAAGCTTAAAGTTGATTAAAGCTAAATAGGAAGAAGGGTTCCAGAAACAAGGATCAGTAGGTACAGGAGTCTAGAGCTACATTGTCCAACAGAGTAGCACAAACCAACATGACTATTGAGTACCTGAAATATGATTACTGAGAATATGAATTCTTAATTTTATTTCATTAAAATTTAAATTTAAAAACTGAAGCAGTTCAGCATGGTAAAGATGTCAATGCTCCCTAAGTTGATCTCCCCAAGTTTTAACACGATCCCTATCAAAATCCCAGAAATTTTTTTTTTTTTTTACACATAGACAAACTTATCCTAAAATGTATATGGAAAAGGAAGGGCCCTAGAATGGCCAAAACAGTTTTGAAAAAGAAAAATAAAGTGACAGGAATCACGCTTCCTGATGTTAGGGCTCACTATATCGCCAAAGCAAACAAGACAGTGTGGTGAAGCATAGACACAAAGATCAATGAAAAACACAGAACCCAGAAACAGACTCACAGAAACATACCTAATTGATTTTTTAGGTGCAAAAGCAATTCAGTGGAAGAGAAACAGCCTTTTCAAGAAACTGTGCTGAAGCAACTCGACATCCATAGGCCAAAAAATGAACCTTGAGTAAACCTCACACCATATGCAAAAGTTAATTCAAAACGAATCACTGCCTTAAACGTTAAATGTAAAACTATGAAACTTTCATTAAAAAAAAAAACTGGAGCAAATCTTCAGGACCTGGGAGTAAATGAGGAGTTCTTAGACTTGACACCAAAAACATGACCCATAAAAGGAAAAAAACAGTAAGTTGGACTTCATCAAAATTTAAAACTTTTTCTCTGAAAAAGATCTTGTTAAGAGGATGAAAAACAAACTACAGACTACAAGAAATATGTACAAACCATGTATCTGACAAAAGACCAGTATTAGAATATATAAAGAATTCTCAAAACTCAAGAGAAAGAAAATCTAATTAGAAAATGCACAAAAAGGCATGAACAGACATTTCACCAAAGACAACATAACAGATGACAAATAAGCACATGAAAAGATGTTCACCATCTTAGTCTTTAGGAAAATGCAAATTAAAACACAATGAGATATCACTACACACGTATCAAAATGGCTAAAATTAAGAACAGTGACAATAAACACTAATGAGGATGTAGAGAAACTGGTCAATTATACATTACAGATAGGTATATAAAATGGCAGTCACTCTAGCATATAGCTTGGAAATTCCTTTCAAATGGACTTACCATATACCCCAGCAATTGTACTCTTGGGAATTAACCCAAAAAATGAGGACATTTTATATAGGAGTTTATATACAAATGTTCATAACAGTTTTATTCATAATAGTCAAAAACTGCAAACTACCTAAATGTCCTTCAGTGGACAGTGCTTTAAGAATGGTTAAACCAACTGTGGCACAACTACACCATGGAATATTACTCAGCAATAAAAGAGGAACTGTTGCTACACAAAGCAGTTTGGATGAACCTCAAGGGAATTGTGCTAAAGGAAAAGGGAAACCTCAAAAAGTTACATGATACCATTTATATAACATTTCTGAATAACAAAATTATTAAAATGGAGACCAGATTAGTGGCCAGGGATTAGGAATGGGGTAAATGTGCCTACAAAGGGGTAGCACAAAAAAGCCTTCTAGTGATGGTACATATCTATCTTCATTGTGGTGGTGCTTACCTATCCATATAAAATTGCACAGATCTATAACACACACACACACACACACACACACAAAGTGCATTTGTAACTAGAGAAATATGAATAAGTTCTCTGGACTGTAAACAATGCCAATTGCTTGGTTTCGATATTGTGCTATAGTTATACACGATGTTAACACTGGGCAAAGATGGGTCAAGACCCCTGTACATTTCTTTGCAACCTCCTATGAATCTATAATGAATTCAAAATAAACTTTAAAAAAAACAACATAAAATATCTTCCCAGTAAACACAACTTTCTTGTTTTGATTTCAGTTTAACAGTTGCTTTGTGTAAGATATCATTACTGTATTATACTACTAGGGGGAGGGGAGTGCAAGCATTATTTCTAGTATTACACACAAGCATATTAGCCAATCCAGTTAGTGTGAATGGACTGGTCCCGCTCAAGTGATGTTTTTATAGGCACCAAGGTAACGTGTATTAGAATACTTTATGCAAGACAGAATGACTTACAGTGATACCTATTAATTGGTAATTAAATCAAAATACTTTTAAAGTTAAAATATAATTAAATTTGTTTTTTAAGCTTAAAAATTTAGTACGGACAACTTTTAAAATTTAATAGAAAGGCATATTACTGATGCAGAATCGAGTAGATGCAAAAGCTAGTACAATGACCAAAACATTAAAAAAGAAAAAAAAAAGGACTGGAAGAAGGTACTACAAATTTCATGATGAATGGCAACTGCAACTTACTAGAGCACAGCAAAATGAGAAGGCTGTTTGTTTTTGTGCTGGTTATTAATTTACAGCCACAGCTCCAAATTCGCTCAAAGCCTGCTCTGTGAAATGCATCTGGGCCCTTTAACTATTCTTCCTTTGCCAGCAGGCTGGATGTTAAGCTGCGTCAGGAGAGGGCATGGGAGAAAGTGCAGGAGGAAGGTTTTGCCTTCTTATTCTGGAGTGCTTAAGCGTGCCCAGCTTTCTCCAGACCCGCTCCTGTAGCACTCGCATCTCCTGTGGTGCCTGGTAGCCAGCAACAACCAGCAGCCCACAGCTCCTCTAGTCACCCCGCTCAGGGGTCCCCAGTGAGACACCTCCCTGTAAACAGCTTTCCTCAGCACCCTTAGGTGCTAATTTCTGGCAAGTTCTGACAACAGCACACCACAGCAACTTCTCTGCCATCCAGAGAGCTATTGCTGTGCCCTCTCCAACAAGATCTGGCTCTCACCTGGAGTGGGGGGACATGGCTTTGTGCACTCTCCCTCAGCCCTGAGGGGAGTGGTTGCTCCTTTTATGTTATTCCTATTCTCTTCACTTCTTCCTAGCCAATCTCTTGTTACTCCAATGTCTTGTTATAATTACTAATTCTTTATATTACACCTTCCTGTTCAAATTACTGTGTGGTTTCCCCTGCTGATTGGTCCCAGTCATGTAAAGAAGTATTTTTAAGATAAGAGACAATCTAAAGAGACATTTTTAGTAAACAGTGATTTTGATAAGTTTCCTTTCAAAAGTTAAAAAAGAACTGATAAAATTAGTTACCTAAAATCAGAATTACATGTCAAGTAAAGAAATTTTAAACAATTTTTAATAGGATCTGAGCCTGTAGCTTTGGCCAGCTATGAAACAAATAAAATCAAGTGCACGGAGGCACAGAGGGTCCAGAGATATAACTCCTTCTGGTTGGGAGTAGAACAGTCAAATAAGTTTTTGACTCTACTTCCCTTACCAAATACTTAGTCTACCAGGCAGTTCTGCTCTGGTCTGTACTTCACCCAAATACAAAGCTGCCATTCTGTAGGCTCAGCAGGAAACATGGGAAATTATAGGTTAGGTACATGTGAAATATGTAAGGGAAATAGAGTATATAGGGAAAAAAACACAGAGTTTGAACCTACCAGAGTAGTTTCGTCATTTAACATACAGCACAAATCTACAACTATTTATGTATATTGTCTAGCAACGCTTTTTTATTTTGTCATCAACTCTTTTGGCACCAGTGTTAAAAAAAAAAAAAAGCATCTTGAATAAAAAATTAAGTACAGAATTTCCATTTCTTAAAAAAATTTGATAATAAATGTGCAACATGGACACTACTGCAGGCAGTATCACTGACCACATGAAAAGCAGCAGATACAAATTCACTGATTCAGCACCAGTATCTACTTTAAAGTTATAATGAAGTATTTTAAGAAGACTGTGCACAGAGACAACCTAACGTGTAGCTACAGATACTACGTTTACACATAACACTAGAAGCATTTTTTTCAATTAGATCAAATCTCTAATTGTCTAAATTAATTTTACTCATTTCTACTCTAGATTATCATCTGCTTAAATAAAAAGCAATCACTGTTAAACTGTTTGCAAAAGAGTAACTTTGCAAAAACTTAAATGATGTTAGCTTGGTATCAGTGATACCAGATGCTTCAAATAGAAAACCAATTAAATAATAGCTTGATTTCTTTACCCAATTCATGGAATCAAAGTAAAGCTATTAGAAATTCATTCTTAAAGGTGAAATATCTGACACTATTGAGCTACTATAAATTGTTTAAAAGTTCAACATGAAAGATAAAATTACTTGTTTTTACAGTGATAACATGAATATAAATTTTGGTAGAGCAAAATGCCAAGAAAAAAAGTTACTATTAAATTTAGAGACCCTTAGAGAAGCAATGTACTTGGCATTGGTTGTGGTATGTACATAATTTATAACTATGCCCAAACTGTGATATTCTACTAATCAAAGCAGAATCTGTTGTCAAAACTGACACATTTTTTTTAAAACTCTGTAGGTTATACAGAAAGAATAATCTACAAAATCTTTATAACAAGGCTGACATTGAATGCAACAATTCAGCATTGCTGTATGAACTTCCTCTTTGTGCTATCACATACAAATTTTAGAAATACTGGACCTTTTAAAAACCTAATTTATAAATCAACTTAAGTGTCCTACAAAGATACTGAACTTTTTTGTAAAGGAGTTCCTTACATTTTGGTTGCATTTTGTTAAAATCAGTAGGAATTCTTCAAATATGAGACAAAGAAGCAAAAAGCTTAACCTTTTAACTCTTAACAAATGGCATTTTTTGAAAATAAAGCTTATAAACAGGAAGACTGAGATTTACTGCTACAAAAACAAGAAACAAACAATAAATTAAAATTAAATTTTAAGAACACAAATGGTATATAAGACATAACTATGAAATTCTATCATTGCATATTTATCTCAACTTCTGGGAACAATCTTTTTTTTTTTTAAGCAAGGTAACTTCTTTCATTTTTTTTTTTTTTTAATTTATTTTTGGCTGTGTTGGGTCTTAGTTGCTGTGTGCGGGCTTTTTCTAGTTGCGACAAGCAGGAGCTACTCTTTGTTGTGGTGCATGGGCTTCTCATTGCAGTGGCTTCTCTTGTTATGGAGCATGGGCTGTAGGCACACAGGCTTCAGTAGTTGTGGCATGCGGGCTCAGTAGTTGTGGCCCATGGGCTCTAGAGCGCAGGCTCAGTAGTTGTGGCGCATGGGCTTAGCTGCTCCATGGCATGTGGGATCTTCCCAGACCAGGACTCGAACCCATGTCCCCTGAATTGGCAGGCAGATTCATAACCACTACACCACCAGGGAAGCCTCCTGGGAACAATCTTTTGAAGGATCTCCAATATTTACAGTTGGATGTATTTATATTCATACCAAAACGGATGAAAATTTAAAAGGGCCTGTGGTTTTGGACCAGTTGAATCTGATAAAACATTCAAAATAATCAATAAATAAAGACAATTTATCTAACAAGCTTTGTCTTTTAAAAATATTTGTTGGGACTTCCCCGGTGTCCAGTAGATAACACTGTGCACGTGGGGTGAAAGAGAAGTCAAGATGGCAGAATAAGAAGACACAGAGTTCACATTTCCTCACAACTAGGGCACGTACCAGGTTGGGGCTCGGACACCTAGAGGGACGGGACAAATCCCCACGCAACTGGGTAGGACATGGGCAGTGAAGGATGGGGAAAGTTAAAGTAGAGGCGGGTCATGACCAGCACCCCTGAGGGGCAGCTGGGGGAGGGGATGGGTTCCCAAGATCAAAGAGGCCCACCCACGGAGCAGGGATCAGTGAGGACAGGGAGAGACCTTGAGGGAATCAGGGGATTGGAGGGGAACACAACTAGTGACTCCCCCAACCACTTGGGCCCCGGCAAGCCAGCTGGGGTCCTGGGCCTAAACCTCAGCCCTCCAGGGCTCCCCTCTGGCGGAGTGGTTCCTGGGGCTGTGGGAGTAAGGGATAGGGGGAGGAAAAGTGGAGGTGTGAGGGGACCGGCACCCCTGAGGGGTGGTGGGGGGAGGAGTTCCCACACTCTGAGGGGCCCACCCACAGAGCGGGGATTCACAGGAATGACGAGAGACCATCCGGAGATCAGAGGGGAATGCAACCAGCATTTCCCCTGTCCACTCAGGCACCCACGAGCCTGCTGGGGTCCCAGGACTAAACCTCCGCCCTTCAGGGCCCCCTCCATCTGCGCTAAGCCTAGGCCCCACCCCCCTACCTAAGCCCCACCCCTGCCTGAGCCACCGCCCCCCCCCCCACCAAGGCCTTTTCTGGTCTTTTTGGCTCTTGTTTCACTTATATTTTTATTTTTTCAAACATATTTTTCATTTTTCTAATTTTATTTTATATTTTATTCTTTGTCTTTTTTTTTTTTTTTTCCCCACACAGCTTACAGGACAGGATCATAGTTCTCAGGCCAGGGGTCAAGCCTGAGCTCCTGTGGTGGGAGCGCTGAATCCAAATTGCTGGACTAACACAGAACCTCAGACGCCGGGGAATATTAATTGGTGTGAGGTCTCCTGGAGGTCCTCATCTCAGCACCAAAACCCAGCTCTACCCAACTTCCGGCAAACTCCAGTGCTGGACACCTCAGGCCAAACAACCAGTAAGAGAGGAACACAGCCCTACCCATCAAAGAAAAAAACAATGAGATGACAAAAAAATGTTACAAAGAAGCAAGGTAAAAACTTACAAGATCAAATAAATGAAGAGAAAACAGTCACCTACCTGAAAAAGAATTCAGAGTAATGACAGTAAAGATAATCCAAAATCTCAGAAATAGAATGGAAGCACGGATTGAGAAAATACAAGAAATTTTTAACAAGGACCTAGAAGAACTAAAGAACAAACAGTGATGAACAACACAATAAATGAAATGAAGAATACACTAGGAGGAATCAACAGCAGAATAACTGAAGCAGAAGAACGAATAAGGGGGCTGGAAGATAGAATGGTGGAAATAACTGCTGAGGAACAGAATAAAGAAAATAAACATAAAAAGAAATGAGGACAATCTCAGAGACCTCTGGGACAACATTAAACACTAAAACATTTGAATTATAGGGGTCCCAGAAGAAGAGAAAGAGAAAGGGTCTGAGAAAATATTTGAAGAGATTAGAGTCAAAAACTTCCCTAACATGGGAAAGGAAATAGCCACCCAAGTCCAAGAAGTGCAGAGAGTACCATACAGGAGAAACCCAAGGAGAAACACACCAAGACACATACTAATCAAACTAACAAAAATTAAATTCAAAGAAAAAATATTAAAAGCAGGAAGGAAAAAGCAACAAGTAACATACAGGGAATCCCCATAAGGTTATCAGCTGATTTTTTCAGCAGAAATTCTGCAGGCCAGAAGGCAGTGGCAGGATATATTTAAAGTGATGAAAGGGAAAAACCTACAACCAAGATTACTCTACCCAGAAAGGACATCATTCAGATTCGATGGAGAAATCAAAAGCTTTACCGACAGGCAAAAGCTAAGAGAATTCAGTACCACCAAACCAGCTTTACAACAAATGCTAAAGGAACTTCTCTAGGTGGGAAACAAGAGAAGAAAAAGACCCAGAAAAACAAACCCAAAACAATTAACAACATACATATCAATAATTACCTTGAATGTAAATGGATTAAATGCTCCAACCAAAAGACACAGAGTGGCTGAATGGATACAAAAATAAGACCCATATATATGCTTGTCTACAAGAGACCACTTCAGACCTAGGGACACATACAGACTGAAAGTGAGCAGATGGAAAAAGATGTACCATGCAAACAGAAATCACAAGAAAGCTGGAGTAACAATACTCATATCAGATAAAATAACTTTAAAATAAAGACTTACAAGAGATAAGGAAGGACACTACATAATGATCAAGGAATCAATCCAAGAAGAAGATATAACCATTACAAATATTTACACAACCAACACAGGAGCATCTCAATACATAAGGCAACAGCTGCCAGCCATAAAAGGGGAAATCGACAGTAACACAATAATAGTGGGGGACTTTAACACACCATTTACACCAATGGACAGATCATCCAGACAGAAAATAAATAAGGAAACACAAGCTTTAAATGACACAGTAGACAAGATCGATTTAATTGATATCTATAGGACATTCCACCCGAAAGCAGCAGAATACACTTACTTCTCTAGGGCACACAGAACATTCTCCAGGATAAATCACATCTTGAGTCACAAAACAAGCCTTGGTAAATTTAAGAAAACTGAAATCACATCAAGCATAATTTCCGACCACAATGCTATGAGATTAGAAATCAATTACAGGAAAAAAACTATTAAAAACACAAACACGTGGAGGCTAAACAATGAGCTACTAAATAACCAAGAGATCACTGAAGAAATCAAAGAGGAAATCAAAAAACACCTAGAAACAAATGACAGTGAAAACACAATGACCCAAAACCTACGGGACACAACAAAACAGTTCTCAGAGGGAACTTTATAGCAATTCAATCTCACCTCAAGAAACAAGAAAAATCTCAAATAAACAACCTAAGCTTACACCTAAAGCAAACTAGAGAAAGAATAACAAAGAAAACCCAAAGTTAGCAGAAGGAAAGAAATCATAAAGATCAGAGCAGAAACAAATGAAATAGAAATGAAGAAAACAATAGCAGAGATCAATAAAACTAAAAGTTGGTTCTTTGAGAAGAGAAAGAAAATTAATAAACCTGTAGCCAGACTCATCAAGGAAAAAAGGGAGAGGATTCAAATCAATAAAATTAAAAATGAAAAAGAAGTTACAACACACACTGCATTAATACAAACCATCATAATAGACTACTACAAGTAACTCTGTGCAAATAAAATGAACAACCACAAAAAAATGGACAAATTCTTAGAAAGGTACAACTTTTCAAGACTGAACCAGGAAGAATTAGAAAATATAAACAGACCAATCACAAGTAATGAAATTGAACTGTAATCTAAACTCCTCCAGCAAATAACAGTACAGGACCAGATGGCTTCACAGGCGAATTCTATCAAACATTTAGAGAATAGTTAACATCTATCCTTCTCAAACTCTTCCAAATAACTGCAGAGGGAAAAACACTGCCAAACTCATTCTATGAGGCGACCATCACCCTGATACCAAAACCAAAGATATCATCGAAAAAGAAAGTTACAAACCAACATCACTGATGAACACAGACACAAAAATCCTCAACAAATTTCTAGCAAACAGAATCCAACAACACATTAAAAGGATCATACACCATGATCAAGTGGGATTTATCCCAGGGATACAAGGATTCTTCAATATGTGCAAATCAATCAATGTGATACACGATATTAACAAACTGAAAGAATAAAAACCACACGATCATCTCAATAGATGGAGAAAAAGCTTTTGACAAAATTCAACACCTATTTATGATAAAAAATGGGTTTCTCCAGAAAGTGGGCATAGAGGGAACCTACCTCAACACAATAAAGGCCATATACGACAAACCCACAGCAAACATAGTTCTCAATGGTGAAAAACTGAAAGCATTTCCTCTAAGATTAGGAACAAGACAAGGAGGTCCACTCTCACCACTATTATTCAATATAGTTTTGGAAGTCCTAGACATGGCAATCAGAGAAGAAAAATAAATAAAAAGAATACAAATTGGAAAAGAAGCACTAAGACAGTCACTGTTTGCGGATGACATGATACTATACATAGAGAATTCTAAAGATGTCACCAGAAAACTACTAGAGCTAATCAATGACTTGGGTAAACCTGCAACATACAAAATTAATGCACAGAAATCTCTTGCATTCCTATACACTAACAATGAAAGATCAAAAAGAGAAATTAAGGAAACAATCCCATTCATCACTGCAACAAAAAGAATAAAATACCTACAAGTAAACCTATCTAAGGAGGCAAAAGACCTGTAACTCAGAAAACTATAAGATACTGATGAAAGAAATCAAAGATGACACAGACAAATGGAGAGATATACCATGTTCTTGGAATGGAAGAATCAATATTGTGAAAATGACTATACTATCCAAAGCAATCTACAGATTCAATGCAATCCCCATCAAATTACCAATGGCATTTTTTACAGAACTACAACAAAAAATCTTAAAATTTGTATGGAGACACAAAAGACCCCGAATAGACAGAGCAATCTTGAGGGGAAAAAAACGTAGCTGGAGAAATCAGACTCCCTGACTTCAGACTATACTACAAAGCTACAGTAATCAAGACAATATGGTACTGGCACAAAAACAGAAATACAGATCTATGGAACAGGATAGAAAGCCCAGAGATACACCCACACACCTATGGTCAACTAATCTATGACAAAGGAGACAAGGATATACAATGGAGAAAAGACAGCCTCTTCAATAAGTGGTGCTGGGAAAACTGGACAGCTACATGTAAAAGATGAAATTAGAACACTCCCTAACACCACACACAAAAATAAACTCAAAATGGATTAAAGACCTAAATATAAGACCGAACACTATAAAACTCTTAGAGGAAAACATAGGAAGAACACTCTTTGACATAAATCAAAATCTGACATACAGATGGCCAAGAGACACATGAAAAGCTGCTCAACATCACTAATTATTAGAGAAATGCAAATCAAAACTACAATGAGATATCACCTCACACTGGTCAGAATGGGCATCATTAAAAAAATCTACAGGGGCTTCCCTGGTGGCGCAGTGGTTGAGAATCTGCCTGCTAATGCAGGGGACATGGGTTCGAGCCCTGGTCTGGGGGGATCCCACATGCCACGGAGCAGCTGGGCCCATGAGCCACAACTGCTGAGCCTGTGCGTCTGGAGCCTCTGCTCCACAGCAAGAGAGGCCGCTGTAGTGAGAGGCCCATGCACCGCGATGAAGAGTGGTCCCTGCTTGCCACAACTAGAGAGACCCCTCGCACAGAAACGAAGACGCAACACAGCAAAAATAAATAAATTAGTTAATAAACTCCTACCTCCAACATCTTCTTTAAAAAAAAATCTACAAACGATAAGCTGGAGAGGGCATGGAGAAAAGGGAACCCTCTTGCACTGTTGGTGGGAATGTAAATTGATACAGCCACTATGGAGAACAGTATGGACGTTCATTAAAAAACTAAAAATAGAACTGTCATATGACCCAGCAATCCCACTACTGGGCATATACCCTGAGAAAACCATAATTTAAAAAGACACATGTACCCCAACGTTCACTGCACCACTATTTCCAAGAGCCAGGACCTGGAAACAACCTAAATGTCCAAAAACAGATGACCGGATAAAGATGTGGTACATATATACAATGAAATATTACTCAACCATAAAAAGGATGAAATTGGGTCATTTGTAGAGATGTGGATGGACATAGAGTCTGTCATACAGAGTGAAGTAAGTCAGAAAGAAAAAAACAAATATTGTATATTAACACATATATGTTGAATCTAGAAAAATGGTACAGATGAACCTATATGTAGGGTAGGACTAGAGACGCAGACGTAGAAAACGGACATGTGGACACAGCAGGAGAAGGGGAAGGTGGGACGAATTGGGAGATTAGGATTGACATATATACACTACCATGTGTAAAAGAGATAGCTAGTGGGAACCTGCTGTATAGCACAGGGAGCTCAGTGTGGTGCTCTGTGATGACCTAGATGGGTGGGATAGGGTGTGGGGTGGGAGGGAGGTCCAAGAGGGAGAAGATATATGTATATATATAGCTGATTCACTGCGTTGTACAGCAGAAACTTACACACATTGTAAAGCAACTATGCTCCAATAAAAAAAAAGTTTAAAAAAAAAAAGACCCCACACTTCCACTGCAGGGGGCACAGGCTAGATCCCTGGGTGGGGAACCAAGATCCCACATGCCGTGCGCCACGGCCAAAAAAAATATATATATATAGATCAAAAAAAGCTACTATAAATGGAGATAAAAAGACAGTACCTGTTAAAATATTGTGGCTTAAATATTTATACAATTCCAATACAAAATATATTGATTTGAAAATATCCTCCACCGAGCAGAATTTGCCCGGAGCTCCTTTGATATCTCAACATTTATAGAAAGTTTTCTCAATTAAAGAAGTCAACAATTCAAATGCATTAGCCATAAATTGTAACTTTGATAAAGCTTGTTGCAAGCAATTGTAAGAAAACAATTTAAATAACAAAACCATATTGCAAAACCTATATTCTTCAGAAAAAATGACACATTACAGACAACAACATCTAAAAAAAAAAGTACTTTAATATATCCCAAGAGTAATTATTCTATTTATCTTCTTTTTGTAATGGTCATATAATCATTATAAAGGCCATGTTTTTGGCCTTAAACAGATATATATAATTCTCACATTTTAAAAACTTATTTTTGAGAACAGTTTTCATAAAGAACTATTTTATAGCTATATCAATATAATAAACCAAATTTATAAGTCAGTAAATATACATTTCAGATGTGTATGTGTTTTATGATTTTATTTTAGTACTTCTAAACTTCCAAATGTCCTAGTTTTAACAAATTATACAATCAAATTCAGACATAAGATAAAACTGCACATTGAAAAAGACCAGATCAACTATACTTCAATAAAAAATTTTAAAAAGCTTAATGAACATCAATATGTAAAAACAGGAGGAACGGGGAAGATGGCAGAACAGTAGGACGCAGAGATCACCTTCCTCCCCACAGATACATTAGAAATACATCTACACGTGGAACTGCTCCTACAGAACAACTGCTCAATGCTGGCAGAAGACCTCAGACTTCCCAAAAGGCAAGAAACTCCCCACGTACCTGGGTAGGGCAAAAGAAAAAAGAAAAAACAAAGACAAAAGAATAGGAAGAGGACCTGCACAAATGGGAGGGAGCTGTGAAGGAGGAAAGTTTCCACACACTAGGAAGCCCCTTCGTGGGCAGAGACTGCGGGTGGCGGAGGGGTGGGAGAAGCTTTGGAGCCGCGGAGGAGAGCGCAGCAACAGGGGTGTGGAGGGCAAAGCAGAGAGATTACCGCACAGAGAATCGGTGCCGACCAGCACTCACCAGCCCGAGAGGCTTGTCTTCTCACCCGCCGGGGCTCGGGTTTCGGTTGGATCCCAAGGAGAGGACTGGGGTTGGCGGCATGAACACAGCCTGAAAGGGTTAGTGCACCACGGCTAGCCGGGGGCGGGGAGTCCGGGTAAAAGTCCAGAGCTGCCGAAGAGGCAAGAGACTTTTTCTTCCCTCTTTCTTTCCTGGTGCGCGAGGAGAGGGTAGATTAAGAGCGCTGCTTAAAGGAGCTCCAGAGACGGGCGCGAGCCGCAGCTAAAAGCGTGGACCCCAGAGCCAGGCATGAGACGCTAAGGCTGCTTCTGCAGCCACCAAGAAGCCTGTGTGCGAGCACAGGTCACTATCCACACCTCCCCTCCCGGGAGCCTGTGCAGCCTGCCACTGCCAAGGTCCCGTGATCCAGGGACAACTTCCCCTGGAAAACGCACGGCACGCCTCAGGCTGGTGCAACGTCACGCCGGCCTCTGCCGCCGCAGGCTCGCCCCGCATCCTCAACCATCCCTCCCCCCGGCCTGAGTGAGCCACAGTCCCCGAATCAGCTGCTCCTTTAACCCCGTCCTGTCTGAGCGAAGAACAGACACGCTCCGGCGACCTACATGCAGAGGCGGGGCCAAATGCAAAGCTCAGCCCCGGGAGCTGTGCGAACGAAGAAGAGAAAGGGAAATCTCTCCCAGCAGCCTCAGAAGCAGCGGATTAAAGCTCCACAATCAACTTGATGTACCCTGCATCTGTGGAATACCTGAATAGACAACGAATCATCCCAAATTGAGGAGGTGAACTTTGAGAGCAAGATTTATTATTTTTTCCTCTTTTCCTCTTTTTGTGAGTGTGTATGTGTATGCTTCTCTGTGAGATTTTGTCTGTATAGCTTTGCTTTCACTATTTGTCCTAGGGTTCTGTCCGTCCGTTTTTTTTAATTAAAAAAATCTTTTTTCTTAATATTTTTTATTTTAATAACTTTATTTTTTATCTTTATTTGATTTTATTGTCCTCTTTCTTTCTTCCTTCCTTCTCCTTTCTTTTTTTCCCTTTTTTTCTTTCTCTTTCTTTCCTTCTTTCTTTCTTTCTTCCTTCTTTCCTTTCTTTCCCAGCTCCACGTAATATCAAACGGCAAAAATCTCCCAGAGATCTCCATCTCAATGCCAACACCCAGCTTCACTCAACGACCAGCAAGCTACAGTGCTAGACACCTTATGCCAAACAACTAGCAAGACAGGAACACAGCCCCATCCATTAGCAGAGAGGCTGCCTAAAATCATAATAAGGCCACAGACACCCCAAAACACACCACCAGACGTGGACCTGCCCACCAGAAAGACAAGATCCAAACTCATCCACCAGAACACAGGCACCAGTCCCCTCCACCAGGAAGCCTACACAACCCACTGAACCAACCTTAGCCACTGGGGACAGACATCAGAAACAACGGGAACTACGAACCTGCAGCCTGCAACAAGAGACCCCAAACACAGTAAGATAAGCAAAATGAGAAGACAGAAAAACACACACAGCAGATGAAGGAGCAAGATAAAAACCCACCAGACCTAAAAAATGAAGAGGAAATAGGCAGTCTACCTGAAAAAGAATTCAGAATAATGATAGTAAAGATGATCCAAAATCTTGGAAATAGAGAAAATGCAAGAAACATTTAACAAGGACCTAGAAGAACTAAAGAGGAAACAAGCAAGGACGAACAATACAATAAATGAAATTAAAAATACTCCAGAAGGGATCAATAGCAGAATAACTGAGGCAGAAGAACGGATAAGTGACCTGGAAGATAAAATAGTGGAAATAACTACTGCAGAGCAGAATAAAGAAAAAAGAATGAAAAGAACTGAGGACAGTCTCAGAGACCTCTCGGACAACATTAAACGCACCAACATTCGAATTATAGGTCCCAGAAGAAGAAGAGAAAAAGAAAGGGACTGAGAAAATATTTGAAGAGAATATAGTTGAAAACTTCCCTGATATGGGAAAGGAAATAATTAATCAAGTCCAGGAAGCACAGAGAGATACCATACAGGATAAACCCGAGGAAAAACACGTCAAGACGCATATTAATCAAACTATCAAAAATTAAATACAAAGAAAACATATTAAAAGCAGCAAAAAAACAACAAATAAGACACAAGGGAATTCCCATAAGGTTAACAGCTGATCTTTCAGCAGAAACGCTTCAAGCCAGAAGAGACAGGCAGGACACATTTAAAGTGATGAAGGAGAAAACCTACAACCAAGATTACTCTACCCAGCAAGGATCTCATTCAGATTTGATGGAGAAATTAAAACCTTTACAGACAAGAAAAACCTGAGAGAGTTCAGCACCACCAAACCAGATTTACAACAAATGCTAAAGGAACTTCTCTAGGCAAGAAACACAAGAGAAGGAAAAGACCTACAATAACAAACCCAAAACAATTAAGAAAATGGGAATAGGAACATACATATCAATAATTACCTTAAATGTAAATGGATTAAATGCTCCCACCCAAAGACACAGACTGGCTGAATGGACACAAAAACAAGACCCATATACATGCTGTCTACAAGAGACCCACTTCAGACCTAGGGACACATACAGACTGAAAGTGAGGATGGAAAAAGATATTCCAAGCAAATGGAAATCAAAAGAAAGCTGGAGTAGCAATTCTCATATCAGACAAAATAGACTTTAAAATAAAGACTATTAGAAGAGACAAAGAAGGACACTACATAATGATCAAGGGATCGATCCAAGAAGAAGATATCACAATTGTAAATATTTATGCACCCAACATAGGAGCACCTCAATACATACAGCAAATGCTAACAGTCATAAAAGGGGAAATCAACAGTAACACAATCATACTAGGGGACTATAACACCCCACTTTCACCAATGGATAGATCATCCATAATGAAAATAAATAAGGAAACACAAGCTTTAAATGATATATTAAACAAGATGTGCTTAATTGATATTTATAGGACATTCCATCCAAAAACAACAGAATACACATTTTTCTCAAGTGCTCATGGAGCATTCTCCAGGATAGATCATATCTTGGGTCACAAATCAAGCCTTGGTAAATTTAAGAAAATTGAAATTGTATCAAGTATCTTTTCCGACCACAACGCTATGAGACTAAATATCAATTACAGGAAAAGATCTGTAAAAAATACAAACACATGGAGGCTAAACAATATACTACTTAATAACGAAGTGATCACTGAAGAAATCAAGAGGAAATCAAAAAATACCTAGAAACAAATGACAATGGAGACATGACAACCCAAAACCTATGGGATGCAGCAAAAGCAGTTTTAAGAGGGAAGTTTATAGCAATACAATCCTACCTTAAGAAACAGGAAACATCTTGAATAAACAACCTAACCTTGCACCTAGAGCAATTAGAGAAAGAAGAACAAAAAAACCCCAAAGTTAGCAGAAGGAAACAAATCATAAAGATCACATCAGAAATAAATGAAAAAGAAATGAAGGAAACAATAGCAAAGGTCAATAAAACTAAAAGGTGATTCTTTGAGAAGATAAACAAAATTGATAAACCATTAGCCAGACACATCAAGAAAAAAAGGGAGAAGACGCAAATCAATAGACTTAGAGGGCTTCCCTGGTGGCGCAGTGGTTGAGGGTCCGCCTGCCTTTGCAGGGGACACGGGTTCGTGCCCCGGTCCAGGAGGATCCCACATGCCACGGAGCACCTGGGCCCGTGGGCCATGGCCGCTGGGCCTGCGTGTCCAGAGCCTGTGCTCCGCAACGGGAGAGGCCGCAGCAGTGAGAGGCCTGCGTACCGCAAAAAAAAAAAGAGAATTAGAAACGAAAAAGGAGAAGTAACAACTGACTGCAGAAATACAAAAGATCATGAGAGAGTAGTACAAGCAACTCTATGCCAATAAAATGGACAACCTGGAAGAAATGGAAAAATGCTTAGAAATGCACAACCTGCCAAAACTGAATCAGGAAGAAATAGAAAATATGAAGAGACCAATCACAAGCACTGAAATTGAAACTGTGATTAAAAATCTTCCAACAGGGCTTCCCTGGTGGCGTAGTGGTTGAGAGTCTGCCTGACAATGCAGGGGATATGGATTCATGCCCCGGTCCAGGAAGACCCCACATGCTGTGGAGTGGCTAGGCCCATAAGCCATGGACGCTGAGCCTGCATGTCCAGAGCCTGTTGCTCCGTGACGGGAGAGGCCACAACAGTGAGAGGCCCGCGTACAGCAAAAAAAAAAAAAAAAAGAAACTACAATGAGATATCATCTCACACCAGACAGAATGGCCATCATCAAAAAATCTAGAAACAATAAATGCTGGAGAGGGTGTGGAGAAAAGGGAACACTTTTGCACTGCTGGTGGGAACGCGAATTGATACAGCCTCTATGGAGAACAGTATGGAGAGCCCTTAAAAAACCAAAAATAGAACTACCATATAACCCAGCAATCCCACTACTGGGCATATACCGTGAGAAAACCATAATTCAAAAAGAGTCATGTACCAAAATTTTCATTGCAGCTCTATTTACAACAGCCAGGACATGGAAGCAACCTAAGTGTCCATCATCGGATGAATGGATAAAGAAGATGTGGCACATATATACAATGGAATATTACTCAACCATAAAAAGAAACGAAATTGAGTTATTTGTAGTGAGGTGGATAGACCTAGAGTCTGTCATACGGAGTGAAGTAAGTCAGAAAGAGAAAGACAAATACCGTATGCTAACACATATATATGGAATCCAAGAAAAATAAATGTCATGAAGAACCTAGGGGTAAGACGCAAATAAAGACACAGACCTACTAGAGAATGGACTTGAGGATATGAGGAGGGGGAAGGGTAAGCTGTGACAAAGTGAGAGAGTGGCATGGACATATATACACTACCAAACGTAAACTAGATAGCTAATGGGAAGCAGCTGCATAGCACAGGGAGATCAGCTCGGTGCTTTGTGACCACCTAGAGGGGCGGGATACGGAGGGTGGGAGGGAGGGAGACGCAAGAGGGAAGAGATATGGGAACATATGTGTATGTATAACTGATTCACTTTGTTATAAAGCAGAAACTAACACACCACTGTAAAGCAATTATTCTCCAATAAAGATGTTAAAAAAAATATGTAAAAATAAAATAGCTTCTTGATACACATCATTTAAAAAAAAACCAGAATGTTACTAACCAATACAAAAATTGCCATGTTATTCCCCCCTCTCTTTTTTAACTAGATCATCTATCACCTAGTGTTCAAAAAACAAACAAACAAAATACCTTGGTCTATTTACATTTTCACAAAATTTCCATATATTTATTTTGATGTTTTTCAGGTCATTGTTCTTCTAATTCATGCTTTCAGAAGTAATCTACCATAACTATGTAAAAGCTGCATACTCTCTAAAATTTTATGCAAAGTATACTGCTTTATAAGAACCACAAACATCAACTGAAACACAATAATGTATTTGGTAGCTATCTGCCTTGTAAGATTGTGAACTCCAGCAAATGAAGATTACATCTGGTGAATTTTTTTTTTTTTTTTAACACTATCAATTATCATTGTTGAGGGCACTATGTGAAGCATGGCAAATATTTAACAAACATATACAGAATGAATGAATCTCTCTTTTTTTTTTTTTTGCCACACTGTGCAGCATGATATTAGTTCCCCATCCAGGGATTGAACCCTAACCCCCTACATTGGGAGTGTGGAGTCTTAACCACTGGACCGCCAGGGAAGGCCCCAGAATGAATGAATTTCTTAAATTAATACAGGGAAGATTTCAGAGAAGACCTGACAGTGATAGAGAAGGGAGGCAAAAAACAAAACAGTCAAGAGAGCATAAAAAAAAAAAAAAAAACAAAACAAAAAAAGAGAGCACGAGGTGTATTCACACAAAAGAATGTATGTTGAATCAATTCCTTAATTTCTAACCTAAAGTTGAATAAAAGTCCACATATTTGGTTTCACACATTTATCTATAAATAGTAAATAACTGAACTCAATCTCCGCTAAACTGGCTTACTAAGAAAAAAGACATTTACCAAAACAAGTATTTAAAACACTATTCAGGGGAGACCCATGAAACCTTCAAAAATGAATTTAAATTATATAAAAGAAATCAGGAAAAAAAATTATTCATTTTAACATTAGTGAAAACATTTACAATGTTCAAAATACCAATAACTATCTCTATCAGACAATACAAGTGTGAAAATTACTAGTAGAAATGTGAAAAGACACTATTTCAGATAAAACTGAAATACAAAGTTTTCTGAATTTCATTCAATAACGTGTTTCCAGATATCTTCTGCCATCATGTGGAAATTTTTGAAATTACACTTACACAAAAAATTCCTGTATCTGACTGGAGTATTCCAGTCAATACTAGAAGGAATGAATGAATCTGGTTGTAAACAAGGTAAATATTCTCAGAAGAATTTAGTGAAAATGACCATGCAAAGTTGCTCCTAGTTTCTCTCTTCTTCCGGAGAGAAGATGGTGTTCATTTTAGCTTAAGGAAACTGCCTGACAGACACCCAACTTCTTTTTCTGTTTCCAAGATTCTTAGCAATTATGCCTGTCCTACGACTCTCCCAGTTCATGATCTTAAATTTCCTAAATACTCTTTAATTATCTCTCTCCATTCTTAGGCACTTAAAACACTATATTAAATGGAAAAAGAAAAATATATATATATACATATATAAAACTGAACCAGGACATCCCTGGTGGTGCAGTGGTTAAGAATCCGCCTGCCAATTCAGGGGACACGGGTTAAAGCCCTGGTCCGGGAAGATCCCACATGCCGCAGAGCAGCTAAGCCCGTGCGCCACAACTAAGCCTGTGCTCTAGAGCCCACGAGCCACAACTACTGAGCCCGTGTGCCACAACTACTGAAGCCCACACGCCTAGAGCCTGTGCACTGCAACAAGAAAAGCCACCACAATGAGAAGCCCACGCACTGCAACGAAGAGTAGCCCCCACTTGCCGCAACTAGAGAAAGCCCGCGTGAAGCAACCAAGACCCAACGCAGCCAAAAATAAATTAATTAAAAAAAAAAAACCTGAACCAGCTATTCATGCATTCATATGCCTACTGACTTGACAGCATATCTAGATAAAAACATGGATTAAAGTGCTTGGAATAAGCCTAGTACACTATGAAATACAACACTGAATTCTCATTTATTTATGAAATACAATTTAAGATTCCCATAATCAGGCTAAAAGCCTTTGCTTAAACTATTAATCTTTATAAACTATAATTCACATATTTGGTTAACTTTTTATCCAACATGTTTGGTCTTCATCTGAAAAATCACACATTTTTCTTTTGAAGGAAAAAAACAAGATTTACTGAGCATCTATCATAAGCAAAATACTGTCCTAGGAGCTTTAAGGTACACAAAGATACATAAAACATAGTTTTCGTCCTCAAGGAATTTACCCTCTACTAGCATCAAAAAGGATGTACACAAATAATTATAATACACTGTAGAAAGCATGAAGAAAACAAAAATACAAAATAATGTTTTAGAAAATTAGAAGACAGAGTTTTGCTTTTTACTGAGAGAATTAATCAAGAAACAGTTGATAGCAAAGGATTGGAGCTGTTATGAAAGACATTTTAGGATTTGGCTATACAGAAAAAGACAGGAAAACATTTAGGGCAAATGAATAGTGAGGCCACGACAACTTAAGGCCACATTCTCTGTTGAGTATGACTGGAACTTAGGAAACTTGACAAAGAATATTGAGATGTAAGGTAGGAAAAACATATTCAAGTCAGATTTTGCATAGTTTTTAACTTGGGTTCAAGAGAGGTCAATCGGAAAACAGTGATGGCTTTTTACGAGGGCAATAATATGATCAAAGTTGTGTTTTATAAGCTGACATTTAAAAGGGACTAAAGGCAAGATTATTTATGAAATTACTACAAACATCCAGAGGCAAAGAGAATGGAGACAACAGGTCAGAGTTCTGATATGGTAAAAGGAATCAACCAGATTTGGCAACTAACTGGATATGGAAGATAGGAAAGAAGGAAGAATTAAGAATAATGAAATTACAAAATTTGTTTTCAGTACCTTCAAAACTCCTTCCTATCAAATCTCCTTCCTACCACACGCTACAGCTAAAATAGTTAACACTTATTGAGAACTTACCATGTACAAGGCAACAATTGTGCATATATTATCTTATTTAATCCTTAACCTTTGAAGTAAGTACTGTTGGTATTCCCATTTCACTGATGAGGAAACTGAGGCTTAGAGTGGTTAATCAAATTATCCGTTCACACAGTAAGTAGCTGGATGTTAATCAATGTCATTGTTAATCATTAAAGTGTTAGCTGCCAATAATTTAAAATGGAATCTCTCATAGGGTAATTATATTTTAAAAAGAAACTCAAAGATAAAAAGATCTTCAAAATCCAACAGAACAGAGGAATAAGGAACTGCAAGTGACAGGGTAGATATACTGGTTAGAGAACTGCCTAACAATCATAAATTGAATGGCTAAGGGAAAGAGAAGTTTCCTCCTGTAATCACACCACTCTTTGTTTGCCCTGCTGCCAGAAGACCAACATTCTCAACTACTACTCTTTAGAGTACAATGAATTTTCTTCTATCTTATACAGACATGTACCACACTTATGAACTCCTTACGGATACTGACCATTAAGCTCTGTATCCCCTGAAAAATAGTAGGCAATGAATGAATCAGTGAACAAATAAACTCAGTTGGGCTCCTCCTGTCTAGTCCTCCCAGCCTCACACAATTCAAGACCTACATTTGGAACAATTTCTCCATGTCCCACCTTGAACTTGTTGCTGAAACCTCTCCTCCTGATTCTTTGCTTTCTTTCCAGTTTTTGTCCTTAATAATGTCGTCTAGATTATCCCTGACACTCAACTTGTTAAGGCCATGAACAAACAAATGGCTGGCCTTATTTATATTAGAAGACGCGTCTCTACTAGATCCCAGGACATTTCCAAGGGTTCTCTAACCCACTGACTTCTTCCTCAGTTATCGAGGAAAGACTTTACTTTCCATGGAATCAAACAGTACCCATGTTAAATCATGAGGGCTTCTCCTTTGACTGACTATCCAACAGGTTGTGCGGCTGGTCTAAGAGATGGGGCCAAGTTCCCAATGCTCTAGACTTTAATTTGTATATACTTTCCCAAAGAAACAGTATAACAAAGAGTAGTAAGGCTCCCAGACAGCCCTGCAGAAAAAGTCTATTTAAGCACAGTACAATTAAAATACTACACAATGGCCATTACATTTTTATTTTTCATCATAAATATACCACATTTATGCTATACTGTGGACTAAATAGCTGTTTATGGTTAATACTGGTTAGCAAGATTTCAGTATCCAAACTAAAAGAAGGATGAGTTATCTATCATCCTAGTATCAGAGGAGTAAACTGCTGGGTATCCCCCAACTACAGTTAAGTAGAAAGCTAACAAACATAATTAGAAGCAACATATACATCTACCTCTGTAAGTACAGACTAAGATAAAGCAAAATTTTGAAAGACAAAAATCATTAAGATTTGAGATTCCAGTTATGCTCTTAAGAAAAGATAAAACTACTAAATAACTTTTTAAACTTTATATAACTTCACACTAGCTCTATTACTATCTAAGAAAATATACTTTAAAAATATACTACAGTTCAATCTTAACATATGAACTTCTTGCCACCCATTAAAGGTGTAGAGCATATTTTGATAGCAAAATGCTATATAAAATATGCTTTAGTTGAAAAGAATAGAACTAAAATAATCTGGTATGTCTTACTTATCAAAAGTGCCAAATCTGAATTTGTTCTTCACAAACAGAAATTAAATTTTTTTCTTTTTAGACACATGCATCGACATTTGTAGACAAACCCTATTTAAAACAAATTTCATGTATGCAAATGCAGGTTTACACAAAGAAGGAAATTATGGGCCGATTATTCATTTTACAAAAGGATTAACAAAAGAATTTCTTTAAATAGTTAATCTGCCAGTATACTTAAAATACAGTTAAAATTTTTTAAAATCAACTTATAAACAACTTTTCAGAAATGCACTCATAGCATAAAAGTAGTTACAAAAGTATCAAGCTTCCAAAACGTTATTATTACAATCTTTGTCCCAATCGCTTGACTAACCTAGCAGGTGACACAAAAAGATTAAATACAATAGCTGAAAATGGCACAGAAAAACAAATTTTATATAGTTCTTAACTATATACATGTATGTCTATCATAATCATTAATACTGGTTTCTTGTTAACTGTTTCTTTACTGCGTGCAGTAAAATTGCACGCAGAGGCTAGCAAACAATGAATCAATATGGCTGAAGGTGACCTAAGAAACCACAGACCAAAAGGTCTTCTCTGCCTTCATTGTGCAGGCAAGCCAGAGGTACAAAAGAAGAAAAATCCAAGAGACCCCATCAGCGTTGCAGCTTGTTTTTGATTTTTCCTTTGCAGTTTTCTAAGAAGTGCTCTGAGATATAGAAGACAATGTCTGGGAAAAGGAAATCCAAATCTGATGATCCAGAAATGGAGCATTTTGGAACAACTAAGAGAAGCAGGAAGGATCCTAATGCTCCTGAGTAGCCACTACTGGGAGTGTTCTGTTCAGAGTTCCACGCTGAGATCAAATCCACAGACCCTGGCACCTCCACTGAAGACCAAACAGATATGGAGTAATCTGAGAGCAAAAAAAGCAGCCTTACAATAATAAGGTAGTGAGGCTGAAGGAGAAATAGGAAAAAGGTTTAGCCAACTCAGGAAAATCTGACGGTGCAAAGGAGACAGATGTTGCCTTAAAAACGGAAGATGAAGAGGATGACAGGAGGAAGAAGGGGGTTGAGAAAGAGGAGGATAGAGAAATAAACTTGAGTATCTAACTCCACATGAATTCCAGAGTAGGGAAAAATACAACAAACTTCTTTGAGATGGCTCTGCCCTCATTAGATTTATTTACAAAATTCGAATATAATCATATTGCAGTTTCTAGAAGTGTACTAGAAATGTTAAGTAATTTACATGAAGTAGCCAAGGTCGTTATTAGTACCCTGAAACTGTATCAAAGTTGTATATATTTCCAAATATTTTAAAATAAGACGTTTTTCTCACTCTGTGCATCTTGCTTAGCCTAGTAAAGGCATTTAAATATGTTCATGGTGTTTTTTAAGTGGTGTTAACTATGGTTATTGGCTAGAAATCCTGCATTATCAACTGTACGTATTTATACCTTATAGAATGAATAAGTAGGCAGCCAGGCTGGGAAGTGTGAGGCAGTGAACAAGCTACCTTTTGGAGGGGTTAGAGCTTTGGGTCTGTGCTGTGAGGCTAGACCCATTGATGCTGCATGCTGATGTTATTATAGTTGTTTGTTTGTTTATAAATTTATTTATTTTGGCTGCATTGGGTCTTCGTTGCTGTGTGTGGGCTTTCTTTTTAGTTGCAGCGATCCGGGGCTACTCTTCATTGTGGTGTTCTGGCCTCTCATTAAGGTGGCTTCTCTTGTTGCGGAGCATGGGCTCTAGGTGCGTGGGCTTCAGCAGTTGTGGCACATGGGCTCAGCAGTTGTGGCTCACGGGCTCTAGAGCACAGACTCAGTAGTTGTGGCACACGGGCTTAGCTGCTCCACGGCATGTGGGATCTTCCCCAGACCGGGGCTCGAACCCACGTCCCCTGCGTTGGCACCACTGCACCACCAGGGAAGCCCTATAGTTGTTTTTATATATACGTATTTGCCATGCCATCAGCTGCCATTCTTAGTGTGGAAAGGGGAAAGTTCCTATGAGAAGTGTGTGATTTTTTTTTATTCAATGGGATAGTTTTAAACAAACTAGACAACTTCATCTGCAGCAAAGTGAAGAGTCACTACAGCAAAGTCCAGAAAGCTTTGCTACTTAAACATACAATATACAACATTCTGCTATTTTTTTGTTTACAATGATGAAATGTTTTTTGAAAAAAAATAGGCCATGTTTAAAATCTATTCAAATAAAGCATAAATATTTTAGTGTTTGAAAGCTTAGAAGTCAAAATTCAATTTATTTTAGAAATGCTCCAAGTTTACTAATTTAGGATTAGGGAAGACCAAAAACTTCTAAATAAGATAAATATGATCCTCCCTTGGGAACTGAGCTAAAAAAATCAACACACAATGGGAAACATCTGAATTCTCTCAGGCCCAGAAGACCAATTAGGTAGCTTAATCTATCAACACACTGATAATAATAATAATGTTTTGGCAGGAAAAAAATGTGCTTAAAATAAAAATAAAGTATCAAGAGGGGGCAAACTTTCTAATGTGTGTTCAGCACTGTCCAGGAAAAAAGGGCAGTGAAGCATGAGGACCCACAATGTTTTCTACTGTAAACTAAACGGATGTTTTCTACTACAAGGCCTGATGAAAAATCTCTCATGCCTACCCAGTTCCCATTATTTTAATTCTGTGTTTACCAGGTAACCTTCTAAACATTAATTCAGTTTCCTAGAAAGCTTAATAGAGGTCCACAATCCCTTACTTGCAATTCTGAAGTCAAAGAAGTTTCAAAAAACAAAAGCTGTTTCAGAACTCATCCGGTAGCAAATCGGACCTAAATGGATTATGTGAAGCGTTTATTTACTCTGCTTAATATGAACAGTCAAATGCTTTACTGCAGAAATATTAATGTACTTGATTACAGGGTACCACTCCAGATCCCACAGGGGTGTGTCTTAAAATTCAATCATACTCCTTCTTACCTTTCTAAAATCTAAAAAATTCTAAATTCTGAGACAACTCTGAAAGAAGTGTCCCTGGATCTAAATATGAATATTCTGACTCCTGGAAAAGGAGAGCCCTCTTTATCAGCCCCCACTCCCCAACCCATAGAAATCAGCATTCTAGCTTATACTTCAGTATTACATAAATTTAGTTAGTGTGAATCTGAAGTCAATATTCGATCATCTCTGAGTATGCTGATAAAGTCCAATTCCAAAGGTACAAGATCAATTCCCAGAACTTACAATGACAATCTTGGGTGGCACAAATGTACCTAGAATCTCCTTCCTAAGCCTACTGGTTTCCAAGCCACCTTCCATCCTCTCTCTGTCTCACTTGCCAGAAGACAAACCAACAGTTAACCAATTTCCTCTGCCAGTCCTAATACACTGTCAGCCTTCATGCAACCTTCTACAATGCTTAGAAAAAGGTAAAAAATTAAAATAGATTTCTAACAGTTATTAAGTAGCAACTTAATTTTCATTAAGTTATTGGAGAATTATGACTATTTAAGTATGATCTCTAAGAAATTAACATGAGAAGATTCTTCACGTTGCTTAAAAAGACTTAAAACTATACCAGATAGATGGCCCTGATAACACTTTTCTGATCTCAGTTTAGAGCCCTAAAGATTCTAAATTCTAAATATGTCTTCTAGTGGTTAAGGAAAAAACAGTAACTAGATAAAGTTTAATTTTTAATCTATACATGTTTATTCTTTCCCAGCAATGCTTTGTAGTTTTCAGTGTAGAGGTCTGAACATCCTTTGTCTGAATTTTCCCTAAGCATTTCATATTTTTTGATGGTAAGTGATATTTAAAAAGTTTAATTTCCAAGTTTTCACTGCTAGTATATAAAAGTACAGTTCGTTTTTATATACTGACCATGTATCATACAACCTTGCTAAACTGGCTTATTAAATTCCAGAAGTTTTTTAGTAGATTACATCAAATTGTCTACATAATCATATCTCCTGTGAATAAAGGCAGTTTTATTTCTTTCTTTTCAATCTGGATGCCTTTTATCTCTTCTCTTATTTCAGTGGCCATTTACAATACTGAATAAAAAAGTCTACACATTTACATTGTTTTAATTTTACAAAACTCAGCAAGAAATAATTAAGATATATAGCTGACATTATTTATTAAACATGAAGAAGTCTAAGTTTAACCTACAAAATTTAAAGGGCAAAATTAGGAACTATATTTATAAGGTGCTAGTTGACTCAATGTATGTATTTTCCTATGCTTTGTGACACAAGATTGGTAACAAAAATGCTGAGCATATCCAACTGCATCGTTTAAAATCACATTTATTGGCTTTCTTATAATTACGAAAGTAGCACATGATCTGGAATTCTGAGGTACAAGGAAGAAAATTATAATCATCCTTAATCCCAGCACCCAAAGATAAACACTGTTTATTTTTAATTGTATCATGAGCAGTTTTCTATACCATTAATTCTTCTGAAACACCATTACTAAGAGCTGCATACTAACCCATCCATCATATGGCTATGTTATAATTTCATTCTTCTGCCATCACTGGACATCTATACTGATTTAAATTTTTCACTATTACCATATACATTCAACACAGCAGTTAAATTCATATATAAATCAGAGAATGACCTCTTATTAGAGTCCCTTTTGCCCATTCCTGTATTAAAGCTGTTAAGTGTTTTCCCAGTCCAAGCTAAGTTCTTTTTATACTAATGCTATCAATCATCTATCACATTAATCCCAAATACATTCCATTTGCCTTTTATTTTAACTAATTTTTAATTCAGGAATTATTAACTTTATGTTAATGGTAAGTATTACAAAGAGAAATAAAATGTACTGTATTTTTATTGTCCGTGGTATTACTATGGTAACACACAACCCTAAAACTAAAAAGATTAAAGAGAGAAATCAGTGGTGCCAATGAAAAGTGTAAAGTGGGTTAAGCTGTTTGATATAGTTTTAACTCATCTCCTAATATAATCATATCTTAGAGGTAAAAGAGAACTTTTTGGTCCATCTGTAATTTCAAGGGTAAAATATTACTTCCCCTACTAAGACAACTGAAGCCAAAAATCACACAGGAAATATATGTGCCTGACTAGCACAACAGTTTAACAGTTACATTAAAGCAACTTCTATTCTGTCATTAATGAAAAAAATCTTTGAGAAAGAAATGTGTCGCAATTAGCACCTTGGGATAATAAACATACAAATAAATCATTACCTAAACATTTCCTAATTATGCTAGAGGTGTATTAGGTAGAAACATGATTTTAAAAAAATCTTCCCTGTCCCTTAGGAAAAATACCAAAAATGGAAAACAAACCAAATATACAAATAAACTGTAATAAGCAAAAAAGCAAAATTCAAAGAAAAAATATATAATCATTTTACATTAAACAAAAATTGAATAGTCTTTTGGAAACATTAATTTCCAAAATCTTAACTGATTTTCATGAGGTGAGAGCACAAGATTTTCATCGTACCTAGTTGTGTGGCACCAAACAAGTCATTTTACTTCTACAGGCCTTAGTTTCTTCATCTCTAAAATGAAAACACTGAGAATCCCCAGTTTGAGACGGCAGATTGGAGAAATCACAGAAGCTTATTTCTTCTCCCTTCCAAAACTCCACTGAACTAATAGAAAAACTTTTAAAGGAGCGATCCATAATGACTAAGAAAGGAGCCATTAGAAGCCAAGAGATTTCAATAAGGTTCTCAAAATGGAAAGCAGGTGGAGAAGTTTAACTAATAAAACAGCCTCAGTAGAAGCAGCCACAGCTTAGGAAACAAAACAGAGAATAACAGCTGAAGATAAAGCCAAACTGCCAGAACCAACTGAACACAAACACCAGGGAGGTAAAGAAAATGAGGAGCAAGAAGCAAATCCAAAGGAGATTTACTGAAACTCTGTGATCCTAAAAGTAATTTTCTAATCAACAAGCCTACCTATATGCAGAGTTCTCAGTTTCTTATTGCTTTACTTGTAAATTTGGACAGATAATCAAATTCACAAGATACTTGAAACCTGAAAGACACCAAAATAAAATGAAAAATGTCCCCAGAACAGATAAATTAAGGAATAGAAAAGAATATATTGCTCTTTATTATAAGCCCTCTCACACTAATTTTTTTAGCCACATACATACATTAATTTGGTTTTTCAAAAAAGCTTAAGAGCATTAACCTAAAAAACAAGTTTACTGAAGCAATGTGAAGCCCCTTTCAATCAATTCTAATACTCCCTATGTAAAATTTCAGACATCCGTTCTTATTAAGCAACCGTAAAATAATTTATCTCACAAAATAATAGGTAAACCAGTAAAATCAATATTATGCATATATATATAATCCTTTTATTAAATTCTGTGGAAAAACTTACTTCAAATTCTGAAGTCTGTGTGGTATATAGACATACACACACCCCTACACACACACAGATCTGTTTTAGAACCATAACTACTAGCATATTAATACTATCATTCTATTACCATTATTTTAAATCTATAAATTCCAATAACTTTAAAATCACTTAAATAAAAGGACATACCTCTATGTTCCAGTAATATAGTATAAAGTCAATAATATTTGCAATGTTGATCAAACTATGATTTTTAAAAACATCTTAAGTTACTTTATAACACAAGCACTGTTATAACACAACTGACACCAATAAAAGTTAAGTATTTCTAAACAAAAAATATGGTAAAAGCTTCCAAATACTTCAGAAATGAAAAAAAGAAAAAAAAGAAACATTTTATGTTCTAAGGATATACTGTTTCAAATCCTCACCTTCACCACTTTTTCAACCATTAGTTAAGGACCACAGTATGGCTAAAATTTTTTAAATGGTAAAGCTTAATGTGGAAAACACACGTGTGTGACATATCACCATTCAATAAACCATCACCACCCAATAAACCATCACAAAAACACCACACTAACATGTGGAATAAACAGTACAACTAAGAGGTTCCCAGATGACTCCCTCATACTTGGTAGATGATCCCCCACACATACAATCCATCTATTGAACAGAGAGGTAATTCATTCCTTTTCTCCCACAAACTAAAATACAAAGTTCAAATCAGGATGTTCAAAACCAACAAAATGAGGTCCTCAAATTAGGTAAGACAGACGTACAATTATAAAAACTGCAAAATACCCATCCAACCCTAATTATATTAAGTTAAGGAAACTCTAAATATAGATGACATGCAATGTAATCATACATTTTTTTAATCTGATGATCCACTTCAAACTCATAAGATATCCCACATGAGTTACAAATGCACAGTTACATGAAAATTGAAGCATTTCCTCCTCTCTAAAATGAATACAACAAAATAAAACAAAAAAGCAAATATTATGATAAAGACTATCATACAAATCTAAAGACTTAAACATAATCAGGAAGGGAAAAAGTATGTTCCTTTGCAGAAGTAGCTTAGGAACAACTGAGTACAGAAAAAGAAAAGAATAGAACAGTTCCAGCACTACACTACTACCTTCATTCTCTTTAACTCCTAAATGTTAGTGGTCTATCTTTGACCACTATCTATCTAGCTTCCCCCGTTATACCCAGCCTGGGCACTTTAATTCACACCTTTGGACCATCAATTACAAATAATGAATTCCAAATCTCTATCTCCAGCCACAATCTGTCTCCTGAGTATCAGAGTAAATATATCTCAAAACATCTCCACTTGACTGCCCCACCAGAATTTTTAACACAAAAATGTACCATACTGAACTCATCCCCCACCTCCTCCTCCTATATACTTATTCTGGTTATTGGTATCGTATTCCAAAACTTGAGAGTTATCCATTCTATGGCCTCCCCTCTAATTAATCCTGTATCAGTCACCAAGTCAAATCCCATTCTACCTTAAAAAGGGTAACGCAAAAACCCACTCTCCATCCTCAACATCTCTGTCTTGGTTCAGGCACATACATATTTGGGATTACTACATCTCTCCTAACAGTTCTCCCTACCTTCAATCTGCCTCATTCTTCAATCATTCCTTTCTATTGCTGTTAAAGTGATCTTTCTAGAATATAATTTGAATCATTTTCACCACTGCTTAAAATCTTTCAATGATTCAAAATAAAGACCTAAAATCCTTAACAGAATATCCTGTCTCTTGTCACCTCTTCAGCTTTACCTCTTATCTCCCATGTAATACACTAAATTCTAAACACATCACTGCAAATCCTGGAAAAAGTCATACTGTTTCTTACCTCAATAACTCTGCATAGGTTATTCCCTCTTTCTAGAGAGTCTTTTTCTTGACAAGGTAACTCTGACCTGCTCAAACCTCAGCTCAGACATTACATGTGGCCTCAGCTTCCTCCATTCCCTCCTTGCCCCTATAGCACTTGAGAGACACCCTTTCATACTATAATCGTCTATTATACTCTAAACTTGTACACCATAAAAGTAAAATACATATATTATTCATTGTGTGTCCTACAATGCCTAGCACTTTGCCTGGCAATAAGTGATCAATAACTATTTAAAGAATGTTTAAGCATTTTGCTTTTTCCAGAAACTTCCACTATAAACCTCCCCCAAGAGACACAGAACAAAGCAGCTACTTAAGGAAAACAATGGAAACCAGGCAAGAAAGCAACAAACATAAATAAATGGGGCAAAAAAAATGAAAAATTAAACACACGGAGTCTTTTCAAAGTGGCTCCTAAGGAGCTGTGTTTCGTCTCACATTCTAACACGAAGGTCTTTTACTTGCTATTTAATTTTCAACGTTTATTCTAATTTCCCAGAAAATAGTGGTAAGAAGTTCTTCTCTCCACAACTGGGTCGGCACAGAAAGAAAAATGGAAAGCATTACCTAAAACAGCTATTCTTCAAAACTGAGCATAGTCAGAACTTTAAAAGTGCCATAATAAGTAAGACCCCCTGATCTACCCTGCCCCAATTCCACTTTTTTTTTTTTTGCGGTACGCGGGCCTCTCACTGTTGTGGCCTCTCCGGTTGTGGAGCACAGGCTCCGGACGCGCAGGCTCAGTGGCCATGGCTCACGGGCCCAGCTGCTCTGCGGCATGTGGGATCTTCCCGGACCGGGGCACGAACCCATGTCCCCTGCCTCAGCAGGCGGACTCTCAACCACTGCGCCACCAGGGAAGCCCCCCAATTCCACTTTTAACAGTTGTCCCCTAAAAGGCTTGGGAATAAGATTACAAGGGGTATTTTACTAACCAGTTATCAAACATCTCTCCCTGAACTTAACATTTTTTCTCTATGGTAAGGAATTATACAAATTCACTATTTACTCTGTAAATATGCATTTACATTTTTATCCTTAAGATAAAATGAAATACTTTCCTCTTACCTTCCCCCAAAGGTCCTTGAACAGAAATTTCCCCCGATGAATTTGCTCTAATATTTGCCAGTTTTCTGTGATCAGAAGGGAATAGATGAAAGGGAGTAGGGAACTCTCCTCCCAATACTGAGTCCTCTCATATTCCTGACCCTTCCCTTCTCTTCTCCATTGGTATCCATACCCAACTTTGCCTTTTAAAGTAAAGCAAATTCAAGTTCATAAGCAATTTTAGAAGTGTGTGAAAGAATCTTAGAGACCAAATGCCACATAGCACTAGGAGAGTTTTTTGGTTTTTTTGTGGGTTTGTTTTTTTTTTTTAAGCTGAACTCCTGACACCAAGTCTCCTCAGTTGATCAACACATTTTTTTTAAAAACCAGTTTTTTAAAAATGTCTCTTTCCTCTAGCCTATTACCAATTTATTCTGGGTTCCTACTCTTTCCCTAAAAAGCTTCCTGTCCTGCCACAAACTGACTTGGCTTAAAAGATGTCACTTACATTTACATACACTAATTTAGAGGTGCATATTGTAAATACTGTTATGGTTTTACAGATAAGAAAATAAGACTAGGAAAAGTGACCTGACATTTAATAAATGCCGGTACCTGAATTTGAATCCAGTTCTTCTGGCTTCAAGACCAAGTTACCATATTAAAAGAGAGCAGTCTGCAGCAGTCTGCATTTTAAGATTCAACTTCCCTGGCTCTAGGCAGCCTCACTACATCTAATACACATAATTTTTAGGCAAGTTCTAAATTTCACCGTTGTCCTAAATGTCCCTCTTGCAAGCGTACATGAGTCTACAATAAAAAATTCTGCAATTCAGTGAAAAAGTTCGGTGTTCACCCTAATGTTCACCCTGTGTTCACCCTTTATGATTTTTTTTAAAAAAACAGACTTCAGTAATCTCTATAGACATCAACTTTTGAGGCTGAAGAATTGCTTACCTCAGTTCTTAAACCAACACTGCTTCATGCTTTCAAATACCTGTCGCTCTAATTGCCAATTTCATTCATTTCTTTATATTTGCAAATAACTAGGGGCAGTGCTGTATGTCTCCCAACCCCACGAAACACTCTAAATGAAACACTCCGAGTATCATTTGACTTCACTCAAAAAAGGGAGGGAAAAATCAAAGGGTTAATCCCTAATGCATGTGTCTGATTAAGATTTAGTGCAATGATGCAGAGCGATTCAACAGAATGACGTGACTTGAAACTACGAAGAAACCAACTTTCACCTGACCTACCTCTGACCAGTATTTTTGCCCACCGCTTGTAATTACCCCCAGTCTTATCCGATTTCTGTTATCAGTCAACTGAGAATATTAAGACCCAACAAAGAGCACTGGGATTTTAAAAATAGTAATTATAGAAACAAGCCTTTAAAACTCTGAAAACTAGTAACGAGAAAAACATTAATTTATCAATAGGCGCTTGCTACGTGCAAGGCACTGGAGGAGACAAAAAAGCTGCCAAACGGTAAGCTCTTTAAGCACTTGACGGTGACTTATTCAGTTTTGTAACCTCCATCCTCACCCCTCCAGCGCCTGGCAAAACTTGAACTGAACTGGACACGCTGTTGTAACGGGATGTGCTCCAGCGAGGAACCTGTGGGATAAACAGACCAGCTTGGGACGTAACTTTGGGAAGTACTGTTTGAACGGCTTTACGCTGTTTAATTCAAACGTAACAGGCTGCCGCTGTGTTCGAGCTCGTGAGGCCCGGGGAAACCAGCCGGGTCAGGCGGCCTCTCCCAGAGACAAACCGGGACACCGCTGAGGGACCTCAAAGATCTGGGGCGAAGAAAAGGGGGCAGTTACTTGCCTCCCATTCCTGCAAGAATCGCTCGGCCTCGTCAGAACCAACGGTCTTATGTCTCCTAAATTCGTCCTTCACGTACTGGTCACCAAGGGCTTTGAGGTCTGGGGGCAGAACCCGGTGCAGCAGCAAAATGCGCCGATACAAGGCCCGGACACGCGAGACGTGCCGAACAGGCATAACTCCAAGCGTGGACCACAGGCCGCGCCTGCGCAGAGAGACCGCGCGCGCCTGCCTCTCCTTACAAGCTAAGTAACGCAAATACAAGCGGAAGAGGGCGCGCGACTTGCATCCGGTTGGGTCCGGCCTAATATCAGGACCTTCCGGAAACGCGAGGGGCAGCGGCGGGCAGAAATGGGCCGGTCCTTCTCTGAAAGGGGCGTAGCTTTCGTGGAGCGCCAGCGCAGCGACTACCTAGGGGCTGCGTCTGGGGCGGAGCGGTCGTCCACCAGGAGTCTGGCTTTGCTGCTTGTTACCACTCCGTTACACCCCATCATCTTTTCCATTCATCTTACCCCTTTTCCTCCTGATAAAGGCTTAAGAAAGGCTTCGTCAAAATCAGACTCCTCCAGGAAGCCTTCCATGGTTGGCTAAAGACACTTCAGATGTCTTTGCAGTGTTCCTGCGTTCTGCGAGAGGGATCGGAATGGGATTAATCGCTTCATTCACGAGCCCACCCACCCACGTACCTTGCACAGGGCTGTACTCCTAATTTGTACCCTGAAGGCGTGGCCTGTTTCATGTAACTCAAGTGAGACCTGAGCCAGCAGGTTTCAATCCTTAGCTCGTGTCAAGTTGGCTTTAGAAGAATAATTAGAGAACATTTTAAATGTATTGTGTCCAAGGCCAAGATCCAGGAGATTCTGATTAAATAGTCTGAGATGAAAACGTAGAATCAGAACGTTCACAAATCTTCACCTTTTACAACGGTGATACTGAGAGTGTGACCAATCAAAGCTGACAGCAGTTTAGCCTCGTTCTTTCTGTCCCATCACACCTTTGGACCTTCAACAAATCCTGATGGCTCCACCAACAAAATGTATGCAGAATTCGATCATTTCTCACTACTCCCTATTCCACAATAGTCTCTCTTTACCGGATGCTGTAGTCACTTTTTGTGTTTCTGCTTCTGCCATGATCAACTTTGATCATGATCCACCTAAACTGTAACAGCCTCTGCTACTGGTAGTATCTGGCTGCCTTAGAAATCCTTGCTGGTTCCCATCACTCTGACCACACCTTTTTACATAGCTTTTTATTAAATTATTAATAGGTTTAAAAAAAGAAAAACAGGGCTTCCCTGGTGGCGCAGTGGTTGAGGGTCCGCCTGCCGATGCAGGGGACACGGGTTCGTGCCCCGGTCCAGGAAGATCCCACATGCCGCGGAGCGGCTGGGCCCGTGAGCCATGGCCGCTGAGCCTGCGCGTCCGGAGCCTGCGCTCCGCAACGGGAGAGGCCACGACAGTGAGAGGCCCGCGTACCGCAAAATAAAAAAAATAAAAAAATAAAAATGTCACTACTCTGCTCTCCAAAATCCTCCAGTGGCTTCTCATTAGAGTAAAACGCACAGCCTCTCCACTTCTTAGCTGTCTAAATTTTCTCCTACTGCTCTTTCCCTAGTTGGCCGATTCCAGCCACACTGGTCTTCAAAGCCCCTAATTCATCTTTGAACAGGCCAGGCACTCTCCCAACTGAGGACCTTGGTATTTGCTCTTCCATCTGCTTGGAATGTTCTGCTTCAGGTATCTTTCTTGGCTAACACCCTTATTTCACTCAGCTCATTATTTCAGGTCTCTTTCTGATTAAGATCCTCCCTGGCAAGCATATTTGATATTGCTACAACATCATGCTAAGAACTCCCTAAGCCCCCTCTCTGCTTTATTTTTCTCTGTAACACATACATATTTTACTTGTTTGCCTATTGCTTGCCCCCACTAGATTACAAATTCCCGGAGGGCAGGGATTTTGTGATTTTAAGGGTGTCAAGTGATTTATATGACCTGCTGGTGATGAAAGGGCAAGAATGTGGGAAAATTTATGTGATTCCCTCCGAGACCCCAGATTTTTGTTTATGCAAAGACTTCTTGAAAGACAAAAAGACACACACCCCTCTATCAAGGGCAGGGACTTAACTCATTTTAGTATTCTTTTCAGGGTCCACCGCAGTGCCTTACAAATAGTAAGCACTCTAATATTCATTACCTTGAATGGACTCTTTTCCTTTTGCTGAAATTGTAGAAAAATATTTGTTTAAAAGAACACAGAACATTTTTTTAAATGGATTTAATTTGGTTTTTTGACAAACCACATTCATGGCAAGGATTGAATGGCAGCATGGTTATTTTACTTCAGGAAATCTTTTTCTAACCATACTTCATCTCAATATCCCTGTAAATTAAAAATTAATTTCTTGTTCCAGTTTACTTTTTTTCTGGTTTCCTTTGGGGTTAAAGTACATGTATAATAAATGCTTCTTTTAGAGCCAAAGCTCTTATAAAAATGTGGGAAAAAATTCTGCCGGTAAATTAATAAAACATAATAAAAGAATTAATTCAGCATAAAGGGAGCAGAAAAGGTCCATAAAGCTTTGGGTAATCAATGCTCAAAAATGACAAATGATGGGTAAGAGAAAAGCCAAGACATAATGGTTAGAGGAGAGGAATCAAGAATAACAGTGAGAATAATGGTAGATGACCTTTATTTTTTTACAGTGGGCTGGACAATGAGTTATGTTTTGAGGACAAAATTTTCTGTTTCTTTGACCTACCAATTTAGGCTGACCAGTTTTCCTCTTGTGGTCAAAATAGCCATGAACTGAAAATAAGATCTGAGTTCTATTCCTGGCCACTAATCCAGATCAGTACACTTCATGCAGGCCTTTCCTTTATCCTTCCTCCATGTAATTCGTTTTCATGTGTTATTCAGCAAGTCACTCAACCAATCTGCACCTCGATTTTCTCACATGTCAAATAAATTGGGTTAGGTAATTCTCAGTACCTTTCAACTCTGCTAATCATGATTTGTCCCCAGTCCCCTCCAAAATTTTTTGTAAAAGGAGCAGCAGATATGTACCCACTCTGAAATAATTGCTTTGAAAAAGTTTTTGTTTAAGAAGGGGAAACTCCTCAAAATTTGAATCAGAGAGGTCTCCATGTTTTCCTTTATGGAAGTGCAATTGACAAAGAAAAATCAGGAGGGAAAATTACTTTTGGAAATGCATTTTACTTTACTCATATTGAGTTTGCAGGGACAGCCTATGTTAAATGGTGCATTGAACAGGTTGCCTAATAGTAGAAGTGCTGTTGGTCTAAGTCAGTGGTTTTCAACTTTGGCTGTATATTACAATCACCTGGGAAACTGGTTAAAAAAACTGATAAGGCCCACTCCAAACCACTTGAATCAGCATCTTTGCGAGTGGGGCGAGGCATGGCTATTGCTTAGAAACCCCTCCAAGTGATTCTAATGTGCAGCCAGGATTGATAACCAATGGTCTAAGTTTCCAACTTGGAAACACCTGGGTTCCAGGAATAGTACCCAAGTTACTGACACTGTTAAAAACTGATTACTAAATGTCCAGTGCTTCAATATTAAAGTGTTCCTGCAACAAAGGGGATAAAGATTTTGATATAGCTAAAAATATTTTAAATATAAAAGTAAAATGGGGGGGATAAATTGGGAGATTGGGGTTGAAATGTACACACTACTATACATAAAATAAATAACTAATAAGGACCTACTGTACAGCACAGGGAACTCTACTCAGTACTCTGTAATGACCTATATGGGAAAATAATCTAAAAAAAAAGTGGATGTGTGTATATGTATAACTGATTCACTTTGCTGTACACCTGAAACTAACACAGCATTGTAAATTAACTACACTGCAATAAAAATTTTAAAAAAACAATCAAAAAGAAAGAAAAAAAAGTAAAACATCTCTGAGAAAGAGGATGTAAGAGTGAAAAATAAGTTATATAACTCCAGGTTATATGCACAATTATCAACAGGAGGTGATTAATAACTTAAGGGCTATCTGAAGAGCTCACTCTAGAATCATCCCACTTCCCACATCCACAGCACCACCGTGTCTCCCAGAGGACATGCTTTAAGCTTTCCAAATAAGTAATGAACATTTAGAACACAGCTTACTTATGCAAACTTGGCACTCAATAAAAATCCACAAAATCTCTATCATCTGTACTCTCCTCCAACCCAAGCCTTCCACTAGAGCTCTTGATTGTATCCCAACTCTTCTGAGAGGTAGCTTCATAATTATCCCCTCATTCTTTCTCTCACTGGCATCTTCAATTATTCTCTTCATAAGACTAGTCCATTCAGCTCATAAACATTCACAAGAACACTTCACATTAAAAAAAAAAATCCCTCCATTCTACCTCCCCCTCAAACTACCATCCTATTACCCTGCTTCCTTCATTGGCAAACTTGAAACAAATATTTCTCCATTTCCATTCTCATTCCCTGCTTAATCCCTTTTAATCTATTGTCCCACTACTCCTCTAAAATCACTTTCTTCAAATTCCCTAGTTACTTGCTTCTGTTCACACATCTACTCTTCCCTGACCTTCTAGAAATCTTTCCATCTTTCGGCTTCCATATGTTTGTACTATCCAGGTGATCCACCTCTAGGGCCCCACTGTCTCTGTGTCCTTAGCTAGCTGCAGTTCTTCCTGCCTCCAAATGAGAATGCATTAGTCCAAACAAACATCAGTGTCAGTGCTCTTGTCCTGGCCAGCTGTCCTCAGCAATTGGTGATGCTCTGCTGCCCCCACCTGGCCAACCCCATTCTAACCATTTTGGAGGCCCTCGCTGGACCCTTACCTGGAAAGGGTAAGGACATCTTAACCAACTCTCACACCCACCCCGACCTCTCTACAGTTTCAACCTTCCTTGCTAAGCACTGGATAAATTAAAATTGGATATCCTGTCATTCCTTCAGAGTCATGTCGCAAATTAAACTCATCATTTTTCTCCAAAGACCTTTCTCTCGCCACCGTTCTTAAATTTACCTAGGCTCAAGACTTAAATTCTGGGGCTTCCCTGGTGGCGCAGTGGTTGAGAGTGTGCCTGCTGATGCAGGGGACACGGGTTCGTGCCCCGGTCCGGGAAGATCCCACATGCCGCGGAGCGGCTGGGCCCGTAAGTCATGGCCGCTGAGCCTGCGCGTCCGGAGCCTGCGCGTCCGGAGCCTGTGCTCCGCAACGGGAGAGGCAACAACAGTGAGAACCCCGCGTACCTCAAAAAAAAAAAAAAAAAGACTTAGGGTTCTGTAACATCTTTCACCCTCTTCATGTATCTTGTTATTGAGGAGCCCTTGTTGAGACTTCTTTTGTAAATCAGTCACTTTTTTCCCATGTCATTGACCCACCTGCCTTGACTCCATATCCCTCGTTTAAATGACTACAACAGTCTTCTGATTGGATTCCCTTTCTTCAAAAGTCGAAAGATTTTCCATTGTCTTCAGTGTGAAGTATGTGCCCCAGAATATAAAATTGTATTTAAAAAATCACATTGCAACCAAAGGCAAGACTTGCAGCTGAGCTATTACTGGTCTACTTTTTCATTATATTATACATGTATAAAATTATATTTTCATTATAATATACAACTATACATTATACAATTTTCTTAAAATTGAAGGAAAAATTCTAAATGATAACTTCAGACAGAGATTTCAATTTTATAATGCCATTACACTTTTAACCTGCAGAAAGCAAAAGTAAGTAAATAGATAAACAAATGCAAAAAGTAATTGTCTTACAAGAGAAGGCATTCCTCTCCCCACCCCCCAAATTAGAATAAGTTCACAGTATGTGTTCTTCAGGCTCACAAATTTAAAGTGACTAAATTATATTCATATACCATTAGATTCCAGCTTTACCATTTCTTAACTATGTGATCTTGGACTAGTTGTTTAAGCTTTCTGAGTCGCAAGTTTCCTTCTCTTAAAATGAGAATAATATTACGTACCTAAAAAGCTTCCTGTGTGCTTTAATGATTTGATATGTAAAAGGGATTTAGACTAGTTTGTCTGCAGCATATAGAAAGTGCGCATAGTGTTAGCAATGATGGTGATGACATAAAATGATAGCCAGGGGACTTCCCTGGTGGTCCAGTGGTAAAGAATCCACCTTACAATACAGGGAACGCGGGTTCGATCCCTGGTCAGGGAACTAAGATCCCACATGCCACGGGGCAACTAAGCCCACGCACCTCAACTACTGAGCTCACAAACCTCAACTAGAGCCCACGTGCTGCAAACTACAGAGCCCAGGTGCTCTAGAACCCGTGAGCCACAACTACAGAGCCCACGTGCCCTGGAGCCTGTGCACCACAACTAGAGAGAGGAAACCCGCGCACCGCAACTAGACAGAAGCCCACGCACCACAACGAAGAGCCCGCATGCCACAACTGAGACCCGACGAAGCCAAAAATAAATAAATAATAAATAAATCTTTTTTCAAAATTTAAAAAAATAAAATGATAGCCAGTAAAAACTGTGAATCTTAGTTTAAGGTTTTTTAAAACTATTTCCCGCTTCAGAATACAACAATCTTAGAGGTATGAAACTTAAACTAACTGAAATGATATAATGCAATTACACTGTGACACCTAAAATTATAAACCAACATTTGTGCCTGAGCCCCTACTATACATAAGCATGATGGCTTTCCTTTGAGCAACAAGAACAGTTGCTCTTGAGGTGAGAATCTCCTGTAAATCTGGACTGTGTTTACCGATTCAAGATAAATCCCGCAGTATCTAACAGGCCCTCAGCATCAGCAACGGGAACGGAACTTTTCAGTCTTGGGCTTGTGTTGTGAAATCACTTGAATTGCTATTACTCATGATGGCTGGGAATGACTAACAAATTAAAGGAAAATTAGTGTTTAGTCTCTGTCTACGATACTGTAGCCATGAGGATGAGGAAGGAGGATCATTTATCTACAGAACAAAGAGTGGGGGCTGGATAATTCTTGAAACTACATAATTCTGAACCAATAACTTCTTAAAAATTAATTTCAAGATTGCACTAAGAGTGGTTCAACAAAGAAGCATTTGTTCTTGCTTCATTAGACAAGACTTTGACAACAAAAGATTACAGTATTTCTTTAAAAATGTAACAGCAATTATCATATACATATTAAATTCAGCTCAAGTTTTAGAACAAATCATAAATTTTTAATTACTTTGTTTACTCGAACCCCAAATGGCCTTTCAGATAGTACAATAACGTCCTTAAGCAGATGAGATTATTTTAAAATTGTTACATTCTTTCTCAAGAATGTGACAACACACACAGCCAGTGATGAAATAGCCATTTCAGTTAGATCAAATAGGGTCTATATTAACGAAAAATTTCAAGAGAAGAACATAACTCTAGTGTTCCTTTATGGATATATGATGTGATTATAGCCTTCTTCAAAATCTGTGGCAGAATAAACATTCTATAGAGAAGCTACTTTGCCACATATAGGTATATAATATTAAAGAAAAATTTTTGTTCACAAGTACCCAATTTAAATGTATTCATAAATGAATAGTAAATCAATTTTTAATGTACTAATTATAGTCCAGAACCATTATAAATTAAATTCCGACATAATTAAAGGGGAGACTTAAAACCTTGTGCAGTGATTCTTCATTTTTATTCTATGTAGCAGACTTCTAATGAGTCCATAAAAAGGCCATTCAAGATGCCTAAGGAAGAATCTAACCTGAGCATACAGGATGTTTTCCACAGTCTTCCTACTGGAGAACCTACATAATGTCTCAAGGAGATGAGTCTGAGGGAATTGGTGCTTCTCCAACTGTAATGTACTCACTAATCATCTGGGTATCTTATTAAAATGCAGATTCCAGTTCAGTTGGCCTGGGGATGGCCCTGAGAGTCTGTAGCTCCAGCAAGCTCCCAGGTGATGCTAATGCTGCTGGACCACTCACTTTAAGAAGTGAGGTCCTAAAACATAATACATATCGGAAGCAAACAGAGAAAGACATTTTAGTTCCTCAAACTTCATTTTCTTGTTTAGATGTATATCGAACGTGGATATTTTGGCTGACTTGTAAACATTTAAAATTTCTCCAAATTGAAGTCCTATTTAAAATATTTGCATTGCCCTCAGAAAGAAGTGGTATGAGAAGCAAAGAGAAAGGAGAGTTATTCTTTGTCAAATAAATATATCATCTGAAAGGATAACATAAATCATTGAGAGCAGAGAAGAACAAAAATAAGGCTCAAGTATGATAACCTTGAGTGAAAGAACCAAGGCAGGAGGGAAAGGAGACTACAAAGGGAAGATGAATCAGTCCAGCCTCAGACGTATTGCCTTCAGGGGTGGGGCTCGCCCAGCCTCAGTGGATAACCTTGGTATGGGGTATGGGGGAGATTACGTCTTAAGTACTTAAGGCTCAAAGTATTCACGAAGACCTACAGTTGCCTAATCAAACTGCTTTTATGCCTTTGGATCAGCGTTACATTACCCCACAGGGAACTTAAACACAACATAAACATGTATTTAAATGAACTTAAAAGAAAGCTTGTTGTCCCGTCTCCCGTTTTAATTAGATATGTCTTATATAAATGCAGACTCTGTGGTTTCCCTGGCAAGGCTACAGCACTAAGTAAATCCACTATAGCATTATTTTGTTTGCTTTTTTCCCCTTAATTAAGTTTTTAAAGTTTCCTTAGCTCTCTGTGTGGCTGCTTCAGCTTAGGCAGCCGGGTTTGTGGTGAAGGGTTGGGAGAGCACATACCAGCCACCTCATACCCCTCCTGGGCGCCTTATCCTACCTCCTGTGCAGCTAGATAGAAAAGCAGGAGGAAAAAGAGGGCAAAACATCCCAACTGCACAAGTAAATGCCCTTCATGGAAACCTCCTTATATCATGCCTAAGAAAAGCCCATTATCTTCCTAGCATATTGACAGAGTGGGGATGCTCAAAACCCTTAACATCAAGTACGTGGACAGCCTTCCAAGGCTTATGGAAAACAAGGATACTGTCCAATTTTATAGTGCCAACGTATTAAAATATTTTGCTGGCTCCTGTGCTATCTTCACCGTAGATCTCTGGCCTGGAGGCTCCCTCTACAAGCCAATTTCAGAGGCTGTAATCATGTCTTAGCAAAATAACCAACAAGGGGGCAATCAATACACAGGCCTCTAACATCTTTTGTGCAAGCCTTAGTGAGGAAGGCAAGGTCTGACTAATGGTCACACGCTGAACAGCTGCCTAATTAGAAGGCTGAATGGCCTCAAAACGTTGTGAGTTTTTGCCTGCCTTTTTGTTTTGGATTTTGTTTTTAGTTTAATATTAATTCGACTTTAAATGAATGCTGCTAAAATGCAGAGCAAAAAGGAGCACAGGTATAATACGACATGTGTGTGTTGATACAGCAGGCTCCAAATGTATGATTAAGCTAATGGTGACTCACATAAAATACAGGTATATGTTTACATATCTTTTTTATGTTTTCAGACTAGAGCAGAGAAGACAATAAATCCATATAGTATTCTTTAATTTATGCTTCTGTTCTTCAGGTTATATACTTGGTTTAAATAAATTACAATTTATATATGAACAAAGATATACATAGGAAAAAGACTGGAAGAAATATACCTACATGTTGAAAGTGATTACCTTTGAAAAGTGAAACGAGAGGTGATTTTTATTTTTTATGTGTTTCTTCTCTCCTCCCTCCCCAAATTTCTGAGCTGTTTAAAAGAAAAGCAAATAAACAAAGAAGACTATACTACAAGCAGAAGCATAATTAACGATTCTTCTTATTGATACTTGTTTCCACAGCTATTTTACATAGGTTACTTAATTCAGTCATTCAACGCTATTCATTAAGAATCTCCTATGTCCCAGACACTGTGCTTGGCACTACAATGCCCTAATATACATACATTACATGTGTTTATCAAACAAATATTAGCCAAATCCTCTTCATTGACCTATGGAAGGGTGCTAGAAATGCAGGCTCCAAGTTACACCTGGATCCTTACTCTCCACCTTTTCTTAACATCACTGAGAGTAGACTTACTCTGACTAAGCAAACGTTTTTTAATCACTTTGTTTTGATCTTTAGTGAAAGTAATGTCACTTGATGTTTGCAGCGGAACTGCCTTCAACCCTGAAGGCACAAGTGCGCAGGCCTCACGTCTGTCTTTTTGCGGCTCTGTGCTAAGAACAGCAATGGCACAGCAGCTCCCACACCCCCTCGAGGCAGAGGCAGGCTTGGGGAGATGTCTGCTCCTCTCCCTTCTGAAGACACTCATACTTCGGAAGCCCCCAAAGAAAGCTCTGTGAGAGCAGGCTCATCAAACAGAATAAACAAAAACTGATTAAACACTCAAAGACCAAAGTCTGGAAAAGATGCTTAGCTAGTTAAATATAGATCTCTTCAAAATGAAACTTTTGTGTATGCCCCCAGGTTCCAGAAGAAACCACTGTGATTAACAACTTCCAGCTAACATTTAAATTCCAATGTAGCTAAGTGGTGTGCCTGCACTGTCTAGGTGTAGCATGTTATTTAAAAACATCTTTTGCCAAGCCCAGCCTGTCGCTTTCCACAACAGACAGCATATTAGAAAGATTTCTTGACTGGGCATTCACGGTCCTTCATACACTGATCCCAGCCCTTGTTCCTCACACTCTGTGTCTGCATGACCTTTCTCTCCAGTCAACTGTCATAACTAGCTAGTCCTAGAACATGCCTCTCATTTTCCCTTTTTTGTCTCTTAATCTCAAAAGACTTCCTTTCTTTTCTCTATTTTATCCATTCTCCAGGTGACATTTACTTCTTCAGTAAACTTCTTAAGAGGACTTCAACCTCCAGAAGGCCCTCTATCCTTGGACTCCATTGTGCTTCTCTCTATAGAACTCATTAGGCCATGAGTGGGACTAAGGGGGGTAGATGGTTGCGATTGGGTGAGGCTGTCGATCCCCATTCTACACACTCTTAGAGCATCTTCTCTCTCCAGCTCCTTACTGTTGCTTTGGCTTTCTTGTCTTTGGCCTGCATAAGACAGCCCATCTAATAGCGAGCTTAGATGGATCTTCAATGGGCCATAGGGTTCTTTTGTGTTACAGAGCACACAAAGAGTAACCAAAGAAATGTTAAATCATCATTTTATAAACTCGTGGCTCTTTAACTTTTCAAGATTGAGTCTACGCAAGTAGACTTCATGTTCTTTGGAGACAAGTATCATCTCATACTCCTTTTACCTCTCAGGTTCCCAAGGCAATGCTCTGCATTATCTTTGGTGCTCCGCAGATTAGTGTTTCTTTATGTTTTTATTCAATACTATCAATGACAAAGTGGTCCCCTAGAAATACCACAAAGCAAAATACCCATGACATTTTTCACAGAACTAGAACAAATAACCATAAAGTTTATATGGAACCATAAGAGACCCAGAATTGCCAAAGCAATCCTGAGGAAAAAGAACAAAGCTGGAGTCATAACCCTCCCAGACTTCAGCCAATACTACAAAGCTACAGTAATCAAAACAGTATGGTACTGGCAAAAAAATAGACATATGGACCAATGGAACAGAATAGAGAGACCAGAAATAAACACACCTATGGACAATTAATCTTCGACAAAGGAGGCAAGAATATACAATGGGGAAAAGAGAGTCTCTCCAGCAAGTGGTGTTGGGAAAGTTGGACAGCTGCATGTAAATCAAGGAAGCTAGAACACACCCTCACACCATACACAATAATAAACTCAAAATGGCTCAAAGACTTAAATACAAGACAAGACACCATAAAACTCCTAGAAGAGAACATAGGCAAAATGTTCTCTGACGTAAATCATAGCAATATTTTCTTAGGTCAGTCTCCCAAGGCAAAAATAAACAAATGTGACTCAATCAAACTTATAAGCTTTTGCACAGCAAAGGAAACCTGAAACAAAACGAAAAGGCAACCTACAGACTGGGAGAAAATATTTGCAAATGATGTGACCAAGGGCTTAATTTCCAAAATATACAAACAGCTCCTACAAGTCAATAACCAGAAAAAAACCAAACAACCCAATCAAAAAATGGGCAGAAGACCTAAATAGACATTTCTCCAAAGAAGACATACAGATGGCCAGGAGGCACATGAAAAGATGCTCATCATCACTAATTATTAGAGAAACGCAAATCAAAGCTACAATGAGGTACTACCTCACACCAGTCAGAATGTCCATCATTAAAACATCTACAAATAATAAATGTTGCAGAGGGTGTGGAGAAAAGGGAGCCCTCTCACACTGTTGGTGGGAATGTAAACTGGTACAGCCACTATGGAGAACAGTATGGAGGTTCCTAAAAAAAACTAAAAATAGAGTTGCCATGTGATCCAGCAATCCTAATCCTGGGCATATATCCAGACAAAACTATAATTCTAAAAGAGACATGCACCCCAATGCTCATAGCAGCACTATTTACAATAGCCAAGACATGGAAGCAACCTAAATGTCCATTGACAGATGAATGGATAAAGAAGATATGGTACATATATACAAGGGACTATTACCCAGCTATTAAAAAGAATAAAATAATGCCATTTGCAGCAACATGGATGGACCTAGAGATTATCATACTAAGTGAAGTAAGTCAGAAAGAGAAAGACAAATACCATAGGATATCACTTACACATAGAATGTAAAACATCTACAAAACAAAAACAGACTCAAAGGTATGGAGAACAGACTTGTGGTTGCCAAGGGAGGGGAAAGGAGGGCAAGGGAAGCATTAGGAGTTTGGGATTAGCAGAAGCAAACTATTATACATAGAATGGATAAACAACAAGGTCCTACTGTACAGCCCAGGGAACTATATTCAATATCCTGTGATAAACTGTAATGGAAAAGAATATTTAAAAGAATACATATATGTTTAACTGAGTCACTTTGCTGTACAGCAGAAATTAACACAACATTGTATCTCAACTATACTTCAATAAAATTTAAAAAAAGAAATACCACAAAGTAAAAACTGTCCCTTGTAAATCTGGAGCTGATCAGCTATCTGGCTCCATTCCTTTTGGACCCTCAGTCAGACCCCTTTTATAATCTGGATATTCTGCAAATATACTCAGACTAGATATGGTTGCAGTGGCTCAGACGAGAGTGAAGGGGGCACAAGATCATCATTGTAATCATACCTTCTACCAGCATTTCTATGTGGACTCTGTAACTCCATGATAACTTTGTGGCAGAGACTATTTATTGTCCCTGATACTATCCTCACATCTCCCTTTTAGAAATAGAAATCTCACATTTTAACTGAACCCATGGCTGCCAAGCTGGCATCATACTGTCTAGTTCTCCTTGTACCTAAGGGAGAGGCATATGACTAAATTCCAGCCAGGATAAAATCTCAGATATAGCTCCCACCCAGTTTGCTGAAACACTTGTGTTGAAGCCCTGAGATGCCATGTTAAGAAGTTCTACCTTTCAGCTGCCATGCGGTGAGGAAGCCCAAACTAAACCTACAAAGAGAGTCCACACGAAAGGCCTCTAGGACTATAGGAAGAGAGAGATGACTGGCCAGCTTCCAGATGTTCTAGTCATCTACTATTCCAGCTCCAACCACTGTCTAACTATAATTAGATGAGAGATTCTGAGACAGAACTACCTAGCTGAGCCCTTCTTGAATTGCTGTCCCATAAAAACCACAAAATATTATAAAATATGCTGTTATTTTAAGCCACCAAGTTTGGGGGTAGTTTGTTACACGGCACAGATAACTAGAACAGTCACCCAAAGTACAGAGCTCACTGCCCAGTTTTGCTGGGGCCATGAGGGAAAAGGAGTTTTTCTGGCCAGAGGCCTTGCTGCCTGAGAATTTTAGCATACAGACCACAGGGTTTGGAGGTAAGAGTCTTAGTCTTTCCCCTTTGCCCCAACTTGCCTGAAAAGGATGAGTTTAAGCAATTCACCTGAGTTTTTGGATTCCACAGACTCTTCTACAAAGAGCCTATGTGGCTTTTAGGAAGGCTGTGAGGGTCAACAGGACACAGAAGGAACAATCCTCCCAAGGCAAGTGTTCAGTAACTGTCACCTGTGGCTTGATATCCTCATGCCCGCTCATCTTCATGAAAATCTATGAAGAAGCTGAAGCTGCATGACATAGATAACAATTTGATGAGCAGACTTCCCCTAGTGCATCTCCACAGACTCAGTAGAGCCAATGGACTCCAGGTCAATGTCAGTTACCTTCTGACTTGTTAAATTACAGATGAAAGGCACTAGCCCTTCCATGATTTGCAGAGGGGAATGCTGCTTCCCATCCTAAATCTCTCTTCCGTTAACTCCACAGGCGGAGGCCCCACTGCTTTTCAATGGGAGGAACAGTAGAAAAAGTCTTCTCTAAATGGCCTCTTTTTCTGGGCTTTGCTCTCTGTGAGATCTCAGAGAACACATGTGGTCAGCATCATTTCTTCCAGCACCACAGCTCTTTTCAAAATTCCTTCTTGGGCAGCCAGCACGTCTCTTACAATCCCCCTGGAAATAGCTTTTCCCTGAGAATAATCGCCCTGGCAATGAGGCAGGGAAGAACACATTACAGTGTCCCAGGAAAGCCCTAAGGCCATCATTTAATGGCAATCCTAGCATGGTATGGTGACCACTAAAGGAAAATAATGCTTTACTACAGAAATCAGGGTCTGTGGCTTCTCAGCATGGGTGGCCAGCCAACCAGGTGGGCAGCAACTGCGGACACAGTCCTTAACCTAGGATACTTCTAATGTTCAATGGTTAAAGGAAAATACTGAAAATTAATTATTTTTACTATATATTTCAGTATTTATCCTGCCTGCAACCAGACAGAAGCAGAACCAGAAATAGCTGCTACCCTAAAAGCTAAAATTGAGACTATTTTCTGAAAAATATATGTCTATACATCTACACATATGCAAAATGAATTGTTTAATCATTGTAATTTTTGAGTGAAACTCTTAAGCAAGCTACTTATTAATAGTAAGGTGAGCCAAGCTCAATATTTTTGAAAAAAGAAAGCTGGGCACACATCATTGATATTGCACTACTTAGGATTCTGGAAATGTAACTAAATACTTATGTTGAAATCGATTTTGATTGCATCAGTATAACTGATAACATCCCATAGAAAGGTATAAATTTAGAAGAACAGGCTGTATTTCATAGGCTATGTTTTCGGTAATATTTTTCTCATCTTTCGATCTGTTCCCACAACCCCATTTTTGCCAGAGCAGGGACACAAAGAAATTCTGTTTCTGGCTTCAATTTTTAAAAATCTAAAGTGAAGCAAAATTCAATTCTGAAGACTACTTTGCCTCTCACTTTTAAAAATATTAAAAATACTAATTATTGGACATATGAAAATATATATGCTTTTGAAAAGATTAATAGATTCAAAGCAATTTTTAAATCAGCCTTTTTCCTACTATTATAATTTTTAAGTGCTTCAGGCTTTTTAATGGAAGCTTTCAGAGCTGTATCCTGAGTCATTTAATTTCTGTTAACAGATCTGTCCTGGCTTCTCATTGGCATTTATTCCTGTGCCACCCACGTAGAACTCCAAATGTGGATCCAACGACTGCTGAGCTGTGAACACTCTATTTGTGTAATTCTGCCAATGACCACCCTTAAACCTCAGAAGAATCAAAGGAAAGCAAAGATATGCTGAAATGTTAAAAAAAAAAAAAAAAAAACCCACACACACCAATTTTGAGGACACAAACAAGAATGTGAGTTCTTCTATACTGCACCCTGTCAAATAGGGCTCCTAAGGGTCAGGACCACCAATGTACAGTTTTTAGGTGTGAAGGGCATGATCTGTGGCAAAGCTGTATATGCATCTGTACCAGCCTGCCCAGTGCTCCACACAGAAACCAAGACTAACCACAGCTGAAAGAGGAAACCTTCATTTGGTGCAAAGAATAGGTGAATTGTGAGCCCTGGGTCAAAATACTTTCTTTTACCTTCCTCTGTCCTTAAATAGGATTTGTGTCTGTGTGCGTGTGTGTGTGTGCACACGCACACACATGCTTTGTACCTTAAATCACAATAAAAAGACATCAGACAGTAAGGCTCAGCAACTATGGATTGGGCAAAAGCTAAACAAAAAGAATCTATAGTAGTCATTTGAACCTTAACTACCAACTTTCTTGCCAACATCACTAACACTAAAACCTTTGTTTCATTTTGATTTCAATTTGTAATTTCAGTTTTATTCAGTGCTCTAAATTAAAGTGAGGGTAACATCAGTTAATTATAAATTAATTTTGGCATAATCTGGAATAAATTAGAAGATTGCTTAGTTCCCATAAATATATTGTAATCATAAATTGAGACTTTAGACTCTGAAGGGCGCTTTGAAATTATTTCCTATCTAAACCTCTCATTTTAGAGATAAAAAAATATATATATGGAGTTCCCTTGTGATTAAGTGACGTGCCCAAGGTCATACAGCTAATTAAAAGTTGAGTAAGAACTAGATTCCATGTCTCCAGCTTCCCCATCTGCTGTTAGTTTTTTCTATTACACCTCAACTTTTGACTAGTCATAGTAAGAGGTAGCAGTGAGCTGGATTAAACAAAATAGCAAATAAACTCGGTGCCCCTTCCTTGTTCCTGGGCTCCTTGAAAATGGGGTTTTTTGGTTTGTTTGTTTATTTAATTATTTTTATATCCTCCATAGTATCTAACACAGTATAGGTTTTCAGCAAAAACGTGTTGAGTTAAATAAGCACTGAATAATTGGGGGAAATCAACTGAGATATCTTTCGAGGAGCAGCAAATTAAGGTTAACATTAGCATTACAGATGGTGAAGGAAGTCTGCCAGAGAGATGGAGAATGACGGGGGAAGCTGGTCTGGAATTCACATTTTCCATTTCTATACCACAAAGAATACGCTTCATGGAGGTAGCAGAGATTTAACAGGAAAATACAAATAGCAGTATTATTTATATTATGTGAATAAGCCATTCCTTTTTCTCATTATCCTCCTCAAGTTGCTAATGAATCATATTCTAACACGTATAACTCACAGTTTGTTCTTATTTCTCAGATATAACTTAAGTCATCTCCTCATTGTGTATAGTACAACTAGCTCTGAGCTTATGAAGATTCAAAGTAGGTTGCTAATTTAACTTGTAGCAGAAGGGGTATCATACATTATAAAGAGCATTTGAGCTGGAATTTGGAGACGTGGTTTCTAGTCCTGAACGTGTCAATAATAAGCTGTGTTACTCTAGACCAGTAGTGCAAACCCACTTCTCCCATCTTCCTTCCAGCTTTAAAATCATAGGACTCAATATCCTTTCTTAATGAATCATAAATATTAATCTAAGACTAGGTATGTGTTTATCGCTCTAAATAAGGTAACGACACCTCACTTGGAGAGAGCAAACTTTACCACCATCATACACAGAAAACTCAAGTCACATGTTAGGCAATGACAAGGTGATGATGAGGGGCAAGGGGATTAAAGAAGTATAAAACAGGGTCTCTGTCCTCCAAGGCATTAACAAGGCAGCTGGGGAGACAGACTTTCACGTAAGAAAATAAATAGATAATGTTCACACTGGTCTTGTGCACGCTAGGGGTCTAATTGGTGTACAGGTAGTTTTACTGGGGCAATGTTTTTTTTTGTTTTTTTTGTTTTGTTTTTTTTTTGCGGTACGCAGGCCTCTCACAGTTGTGGCCTCTCCCGTTGCGGAGCACAGGCTCCGGACGCGCAGGCTCAGCGGCCATGGCTCACGGGCCCAGCCGCTCCGCGGCATGTGGGATCTTCCCGGACCGCGGCGCAAACCCGTGTCCCCTGCATCGGCAGGCAGACTCCCAACCACTGCGCCACCAGGGAAGCCCAATGTTTTTTAATAAGTACTAAATTAGGTTATATAATCTTAAATGCCATATGCATACAGAGAGACAGAAACGTGACCTAGACTGGACCCACATAACCTGAAACTGGAAGACTGCGGCAAGATTAACTAGCCCAGGTGCCTCCCACAAAAAGACAGCGCAGTCACACAGGGCCAGGTGCTGGAAGGGTCCCACAATTGGGGTTTAATGCTCTGTGGCTGCTGTCTTGAAATTCTTAATAATGTTACCTTTGGATCTGGATTTTGTGAGTGAAGTCCAACGAGGCAATGGAGCATGCGCCAGGATCTTAGCGCCTCCGCTCCAGCGTGATCCCGCCTACCTCCATCTTCCCGGGACTGGTTCTCAACGGCCTTCCCCCCTCACACGCCTACGCCCCACACACTAGGCAGTCCGACCTCCCCCTTCCCGCCCCAGCACTGCTAACGCCCTCTCCGCTGTCAGGAGCCCGGGCGCAGTGTGGGGACGGAAGGGATGAGTGGTGGCCATTGCTCGCCCTCGGCGGACAGCAGCATCCGCTGGGCAACCGGCCAGAGGCTGCGTCTGGGTGTGGGCGAGCCTCTTCCCTACCCTCATCCAGATCCGCAGCACCTGCAGGCCCTGAGGTTTAAAGACCTCAGGGGGTCATCCATCTTGCTGTGGCCTCAATTTCCCTAGACCCCGCCCCCAGCCGAGGCACCTTGCCTGGGTTGACAGCTGCCAGAAGCAGAAGCTGGTAACTGTCAAGCCCAAGCACACACGACCTTGGGCAGCTGTGAGGGGCTGCACTCACCCCACAAGTACCCCCAGCTCCTGTCTTGAGGAGCCCTCTCTTCCTCCTTCCTCCTGTCTGAGTACCGCTGGTATTTGCTCTTCTGGTCCCCGAGAGCCAGGAGATATTTCCACTTCATTTTTACACTGTGCTCTGATATTTATTAAAATTGACATTGCACAATATAAAGGTAAGTGGGAATACTCATTTAATATCTAATTTTTATTTAATATCTATTTTTTTCTTTACTTAGAATGACATTAAATAGCAAATTAAAAAAAAAAACACCATGGCAAGGTCAAGAGAGAGAGGATGGCAAAAAGGAAAAACCTTCTCATATACCTTCTTTTTTAAAAATAAATTTATTTATTTATTTTTGGCTGTGTTGGGTCTTCGTTGCTGTGCACGGGCTTTCTCTAGTTGCGGCGAGCAGGGGCTACTCTTTGTTGCAGTGTGCCAGCTTTTCATTGCGGTGCCTTCTCTTATTGCAGAGCACAGGCTCTAGGTGCGCAGCCTTCAGTAGTTGTGGCACGCAGGCTCAGTAGTTGTGGCGCACGGGATTAGTTGCTCTGCAGCATGTGGGATCTTCCTGGACCAAGGCTCGATCCTGTGTCCCCTGCATTAGCAGGCGGATTCTTAACCACTGTGCCACCAGGGAAGTGCTTCATATACCTTTACTTTTCCACCTGCTTTCTAAACAAGGGCTCCACATTTTTCTTTTTATCTTGCAAATTATTTAGTCAGAAAGAGTTTTTATTATGTAGTGTATTATTTACGTATTATGTAGAGATTTTTTTGTTTTTATTATGTATTACAAATTACATAGCCAGAAAGAGTTATTTTCTCACAGAGAGAGGAATTCTGTCCTAAAAATGTTTACTCACTTATAATGATGTGTATATACTTTCGAAAGGTTGAAGGATTTCCACCAACCCCTAATTTCCTGATCCTCTTTATTTTATTTTATTTTTATTTATTTATTATTGCCTCTGCCATTTCCTTGAAGACTCCTCAAGCTTCCAGAAAACTTGGGTTTTAACATCTGATGCTTGGAAACAGTTGCTCCACTCCTAGTTGCACACGTTGCGTCAACCATTTTGAGGCAAAACTATTCCCTAAGTACAAACTAAATGGCAGGAAGAGAGACGCTGGAAGAATTAACAGCATCCACTGCACAATATACTGAATGTGGGCGAGCTAAAGCTAAAGGTCTTATAGGCTCCACGAGGTACCACTGGCTGAGATAGCACATTAGCACTTGGAATATGGGGGAAATTTAAAGTGTCATTTAAAGTGACAATAGTGAGTGTTTAATATATATTATAAAGGAAAGTATCATAGAGACAAATCATATTTATAACAAATCAATTATAATATAAATGGCATTTAGGGACTATGAGTTTACAATTTTTTATTCTTCACTTGACTTCAAAATGTCAAATGTATCTGCTATAATTTATTTAATATTTTCTTGTCTTTGGACATTAGTTGTTTCTGGTTTTATGTGCCAAACTCTTTTGTATTTAGAGTTATTTCTTTAGAATAGTTTCCCAGTTATTGGGACAAAGAATATGATATTGACAAAGAATATTGATAAGTATTTTCAATTGCTTTCAAAAAACATTACAGGGCTTCCCTGATGGCGCAGTGGTTAAGAGTCTGCCTGCCAATGCAGGAGACACGGGTTCGAGCCCTGGTCCGGGAAGATCCCACATGCCGCGGAGCAACTAAGCCCGTGCGCGACAACTACTGAGCCTGCACTCTAGAGCCCACGAGCCACAACTACTGAGCCCGCGCGCCACAACTACTGAAGCCTGCGCGCCTAGAGCGCAGGCTCCACAACAAAAGAAGCCACCGCAATGAGAAGCCTGCGCACCACAACGAAGAGTAGCCCCTGCTCACCACATCTAGAGAAAGCCCGTGCGCAGCAAGGAAGACCCGACGCAGCCAATACATACATACATATATACATAAATAAATAAACTTAAAAAAAAAAAATTAAGACAGCCACTATGGAAAAGAGTATATGTTTCAGCAATTCCACTCCTGGGTATTTAACCAAAGAAAATGAAAACACTAATCTGAAAAGATATATGCACCCTATGTTCATTGCAGCATTATTTAAAATGGCCAAGATATGGAAGCAACATAAGGTTTCATCAACAGATGAATGGATAAAGAAGATGCTTTATATATGTGTGTGTGTGCGTATATATTCATATATATATATATGTATATATACGCACACACACAATGGAATATTACTCAACCATAAAAAAGAATGGAATCCTGCCATTTGTGACAACACAGATGGACCTAGAGGGTATTACATTAAGTGAAATAAGTCATAGAAAGATGTACTGTATGATTTCACTTATATGTGGAATCTAAAAAACAAAACAAATGGACAGACATAACTAAACAGAAACAGAGTCATAGGTACAGAGAACAAACAGATGGTTGTCAAAGGGGAGGGAGCTGGGGAGGGGAACAAAAGAGGTACAAACTTTCAGTTACAAAATAAATTAGTCCTGGGTATGAAAAAAATTACAGAAACTTCCACCCTACAAACTTATGTCTTTTTACAAAAATGAATAGACTATGATGGCAAAGATGTGCAATATCAGCTTTAGGCTTACATCCTACTAGCATAGCAGTGCCAGGAAAAAGAGCCTCTCTTTCCCAAACTGACTGTCACTGCCTGGATAGGATAACACACACACACACACACACACACACACACACACACACACACCACTGAACCAGTCACCATGTGTAAGGGACAGAGTGGCATCTTCATCGGTGAGGCCTGGGCCATGTGCCAACCATAATGCCAGGGGATGGAGTCAACCCAGTTGAACTGGGAGCAACAAACATCACAGCCCTGAGCCGGACTAAGAAAAACTACACAGTCCCCAACTTTAGACATCATGGCATATGGCTTAAAGGTATTTCCATGCCTTCAACTGGGGTAAATGCTCCCAGGCTAAAGGAATTGAGGAACAAATAATCAGAAAGTGATCATTTGTAAAAGGCAAAATATACTTGCCGATGATCAATTACCAAGTACTTTACTGCCCACAGACGAAAACTACGCTCTCTTTTAGAACTAGGCATCTGCTAAAAGCAAGCACTGGACTAGGTCTATTGCACACAGTATTTTATGAAAACATCAAGTTGTATCCTTAATGCACGCCCAAACAAACCTCCTTTGACACATCAGTCATTATTATCTTTTCCTCTGAGTGAAATTTGTCAGGCATGAAATAGAACAATAAAAACCTTTGCAAAAAATAATAATGGAAAAGTATCTCTTAAAAAGAGATACACTTTCAGCTTATGGGGTTCAGATAGATATAAACCAAGAGAAGCTGATTGAAATGAATTTTGAAATCTTGAAGTTCAACAATGCAGGGAAGTATATAATAAAAGAGTCCTCTGAAAGTGTAAATAAAAGGACCATGTTACATAACATGACTTCTTAATCACACTCTTTCTTTTTTGGATCACAAAGAGACAATGTATCACGAAGCATCAACTCAGATTTACTTATGTTGGCCCTGAAATGTATGTTAGTATCATATTCTTCCCCTCTATTTTTCACTTCCCCTTTCATTGCTGGGGGGAAAAGTGGGAGAGGGGTACACAAAGAAGCTAAGTAACTTGTCTGAAGTCACACAGACATCACTAACAGAGCCAGAACCCAAAACCCCGTTTCCTTTAGTCTAATCCACTAAATCCTTCCAACAAGCATCACAACCTCAGCAACCGGATTTTTCGGGGTGTGTGTTCCAATGGCTAGAAACTGTAAATGCCACCAGCAAGTGCTAAATACGAACTTGTGAGCACCCAGAGCTGAACCCAAATCCCTACTCTAAACACTCCATAGCCAACCCATTTTTCACATATTTCCCTGAGTTCTCCTGGATATTATTACAGCTCTGTAAAGAAAGTTGGTTGGAAAACTTGGCATCAACTGTGCAAATAAAATGAAATGAATAAGTTTTTCTTTAAAGAGAGTTTGTTTCTTCAAAACATCAGCTCAGAAGCTGTGGAAGCAGCCGTATTTAATTAAACAAATGCTAAGAAACCTCATGTTTTCAGTAGAGCAGACATGGTTTTTGCCATCTGTCTTTTTGCAATTGTAGAGTCTCCACATAGTAGATGTGGTAAAAAGAAATCATGATTGGGTTTCTTCCCTAACAAACATTTTTCATGAAAATTGTCATCATCTTAACTACTGTCAGAACGAACAAAATATGACAAAACAGATATAAAAGGAGTAGAATTTCCAAGCAGGTTTTTGAAAAGGTCCTGATTTCTGTGATATGCTGTCCGTTTCCTCATTGAAAATGTATATACAGTTGTCTTCCATTCCAAAATGAACAACAAAAAAAAATGGGGGCTTTTAGACAGATGGATGAACACGTCTTGATTTTGAAGGTAGCAAGGTAACTGGAATTGCCTTGAAAACCTATAGTTAAGAAAAATGCAGAAAAATGAGATACCACATGTGCTATAACACAATATAAAACAAGTTGACAATATAAAAGAAGGTGACAGGATTCCATTTTCATCTTGTATAAAGCTCTAAATATATGCAGGTCTTCTTTTTGTATTTGCAGAGTTGTAGTAATAATAATGTTACTCATACTCAGAGGGACATTTTACAGTACCAGGTAAGAGGATGTTAAAAGCAAATACTTCATAGTATTATTACAGTCATTTCAGATTCTCACTTCTAAAATTATTTACAATGTAAAATCCTATAAATCCCACTTCCAATATATCTCTTGAATCTACATATTTGTCTTCATCTCCATCATCATAACCCTAATTTAAAATGACTTGGGGACTTCCCTGGTGGCACAGTGGTTAAGAATCCGCCTGCCAATGCAGGGGACACGGGTTCGAGCCCTGGTCCAGGAAGATCCCACATGCCGCGGAGCAACTAAGCCCATGCGCCACAACTACTGAGTCTGCACTCTACAGCCCACAAGCCACAACTACTGAGGCTTCATGCCACAGCTACTGAAGCCCACGCGCCTAGAGCCCATGCTCCACAACAAGAGAAGCCACCGCAATGAGAAGCTCGCGCAATGCAACAAAGAGGAGCCCCTGCTCGCCGCAACTAGAGAAAGGTCGCACGCAGCAACAAAGACCCAACGCAGGTAAAAATAAATAAATAATTTTTTTTTTAAAATGACGATCTCATATCAAGACTGCTTCAGCACTCTCCCAACTCATATTTCTGCCTCCCTTCTTGCTAAGGGCTGACTCCAAGTCCTGAAAAGATTATGGTTCTGTCTCCCAACCCCATGTAATTTGACTAAAATTGTGATTTATCTTTGAAAAGACTTTAGCATGTGACTCTGGAAAACTGTTTACTTTTTTCTGGTTTTCAAGGTAGGCATGTGACTTGCATTTATATAAGAATAACATTTGATACAGAAGCATCTCTGTGTTTGAGGGTCTGCACTCTGGACCATATTAATTAGAATCTAGAAGTAAGTACTGATGGGTAAAAAAAAAAAGCCATGACAATCATAGTTTCATAGGCATGAATCTTAATCAAAATTTCAAGCTCAAGAATCACTGTGCATAGTACAACGGAAATGCTACTTATGTGGCACTTTATATTTTTGCAAGTGAAGATGCTTTTGAGAAGCGCACATCTGCTGTTTTTGCCCACTCAGCATCTACTAACTGTTCCTCTTTGGGAGACCAAGTCTCATTCATTGGCTATGCCCTTGAGAGGACTGAAATCAAGCAAATGAGCATGTGATCAAGATTAGGCCAATCTGAGGCTCTCTTCCTAAAAACTGAATCTCGAGCAAGTAACAAGAACTAAGATAAATCCAAGTTCATTCATTCTGATGGCAGCGACCTTAAGAACTGTCCTCTGATTCCTGTTACCTCTACTCCTGGAGCTATTCTAATTCCCATCCTCTTAGAGACCAGGCACTTTGAGTTCTGGCAACAGTATCCTTCTACTAATTTCCTTTTTTATTTAAATTAGCCAGAGTTGGTTTTCGTTACTTGCAACCAAAGAACTGTACTTAGGACAGCTGTCACACCTTTTTAATTTAAATACTAAATTAATTTACCTAAATAATGCCTACATAGTACTGTAAACTTAATTTCACAATGAAGAAAATTATAAAAATAATATAATTAGGATAAAATCTGTAACACGTGGTTCTGGTCACCCTTTTCTTCAGTATCTTTTTAAATAGAAGATGGTGTTAAGAATATTCAAAGTTTTTTTCACTAAACACACACACACAACATACACACACGCCCTTTGAGTAGCCATTGAACTTGCTATTAGTACAGAGTGAGGCAGCTCAAATACACATTTCTCACTTCTGTTAAGAGCATCTACAACTGAGGATTCTTGGCTACTCCCCAGTAGTTCCAGTGTGCTAAGATTTCTTTTTACAACTCTTCCCATATCTGAGGGTCTGAATGCCTTCTGCCAGGTCACCAGAGGACCTTCAGATGAAGAGGAGCAGGAAAGACTGGGGTTAATAAAGCAGTGGCCATGTCCAGCTCAGCTGCTACCCAATTAACGCTCCTTTCATGATTTTCTTAGCAACAAAATTCCTCTAGCTTCACTGGAGACTTTCAAGTAAGTACTTTATTTTCCAGCTTATTCGTGTTTTTTTTTAATTTTTATTGGAGTATAGCTTGCTTTACAATGTTGTGTACATTTCTGCCGTACAGCAAAGTGAATCAGTTATATGTATACATATAACCCCTCTTTTTTAGATTTCCTTCCCATTTAGGTCACCACAGAGCACTGAGTAGAATTCCCTGTGCTATACAGTAGGCTCTCATTAGTTATCGATTTTTTTTTTTTTTCTTGCGGTACACGGGCCTCTCACCGTTGTGGCCTCTCCCATTGCGGAGCACAGGCTCCGGACGCGCAGGCTCAGCGGCCATGGCTCACGGGCCCAGCCGCTCCGCGGCATGTGGGATCTTCCCAGACCGGGGCACGAATCCGTGTCCCCTGCATCGGCAGGTGGACTCTCAACCACTGCGCCACCAGGGAATCCCCCAGTTATCGATTTTATACATAGTGGTGTATATATGTTAATTCCAGTTTATTTGTAATATCAAAGCTTAACCATAAAATAATGAGACTTTGAAAAGTAAACAGCAAACGTATACATCCAAAAGAATATTATTTAAAGTAGACACCTTCAGGTTTTATACATTTTGTGAACAGGACAAAATATTTTTGTAAATCCTCTGTTAGAGTTAGGTAGTCTGTTAGAGTTAGGTAGTCTCACTATCTTTTTGACCATCAAAACATCTAGTGTGGGCTTCCCTGGCGGCGGGGAAGGTTCACTTGCAAACCTACAGAATGGAAGAAAATATCTGCAAACAATGCGACCAACAAGGGCTTAATTTCCAAAATATATGACTGCTCATACGATTCAATATCAAAAAAACAAACTAATCAAAAAATGGGCAGAGATGTAAATAGACATTTCTCCAAAGACATAGAGATGGCCAATAGGCACATGAAAAGATGCTCATCGCAAATTATTAGAGAAATGCAAATCAAAACTATAATGAGGTATCACCTCATACCAGTCAGAATGGCCATCATTAAAAAGTCTACAAATAACAAATGATGCAGAGGGTATGGAGAAAAGGGAACCCTCCTACACTGTTGGTGCTAATGTAAGTTGGTGCAGCCACTATGGAAAACACTATGGAGGTTCCTCATAAAAACTAAAAATAGAGTTGCCATGTGATCCAGCAATCCCATTCTTGGGCATATATATGGACAAAACTGTAATTTGAAAAGATACATGCACCCCAATTTTCAGAGCAGCACTATTTACAATAGCCAAGACATGGAAACAACCTAATTGTCCATCACCAGATGAATGGATAAAGAAGATGTGGCACATATATACACAATGAAATACTACTCAGCCGTAAAAAAGAATGAAACAATGCCATCTGCAGCAACATGGAAGGACCTGGAGATTATCACACTAAGTGAAGTAAGTAAGAAAGAGAAAGATGAATACCATATGATATCACTTGTATGTGGAATCTAAAATATGATACAAATGAACTTATTTATAAAACAGAAAGAGACTCACAAACAAACTTATGGTTACCAAATGGGAAAGGGGGTGGCAGAGGGATAAATTAGGAGTTTGGGGATTAGCAAATACAAACTACTATATATAAAACAGATAAACAACAAGTTCCAACTGTATAGCACAGAGAACTATATTCAATATCCTGTAATAAACCATAATGCAAAATAATATAAAAAATAATATATATGTGTGTATAACTGAATCACTTTGCTGTACACCAGAAAAGAATACAACATTGAAAAACAGCTACATTCAATAAAATTAAAAAAAAAAAATATTGTCATTTTCCAAAGAATACTCAAAGTTTCAGAACATTGTGTATATAAGATCCCATTTTAGGGAACTAGAGAAAGAAGAACAAACAAAACCCAAAGTTAGGAGAAGGAAAGAAATCATAAAGATCAGAGCAGAAATAAATGAAATAGAAATAAAGAAAACAAGAGCAAAGATCAATAAACCTAAAAGCTGGTTCTTTGAGAAGATAAACAAAATTGATAAACCTTTAGCCGGATTCATCAAGAAAAAGAGGGAGAGGACTCAAATCAATAAAATTAGAAATGAAAAAGGAGAAGTTACAACGGACACCACAGAAATACAAAGCATCCTAAAAGACGACTACAAGCAACTCTATGCCAATAAAATGGACAACCTGGAAGAAATGGACAAATTCTTAGAAAGGTATAACCTTCCAAGACTGAACCAGGAAGAAATAGAAAATATGAACAGACCAATCACATGTAATGTAATTGAAATTGTGATTAAAAATCTTCCAACAAACAAAAGTCAGGACCAGATGGCTTCTCAGGTTAATTCTAACAAACATTTAGAGAAGAGCTAACACCCATCCTTCTCAAATTCTTCCAAAAAACTGCAGAGGAAGGAACACTCCCAAACTCGTTCTACGAAGCCACCATCACTCTGATACCAAAAGCAGACAAAGATACTACAAGAAAGATAATTACAGAGCAATACCATTGATGAATATAGATGCAAAAATACTCAACAAAATACTAGCAAACAGAATGCAACAACACATTAAAAGGGTCATCCACCAATGATCAAGTGGGATTTATCCCAGGGATGCAAGGATTCTTCAATATATGCAAATCAATCAATGTGATATACCACATTAACAAACTGAAAATAAAAACCATATGAACATCTCAATAGATGTGGAAAAAGCTTTTGACAAAATTCAACACCCATTTTTGATAAAAGTTCTTCAGAAAGTCGGCATAGAGGGTAACTACCTCAACATAATAAAGGCCATATATGACAAACCCACAGCAAACATCATTCTCAATGGTGAAAAACTGAAAGCATTTCCTCTAAGATCAGGAACAAGACAAGGATGTCCATTCTCGCCACTATTGTTCAACATTGTTTTGGAAGTCCAAGCCATGGCAATCAGAGAAGAAAAAGAAATAAAAGGAATACAAATTGGAAAAGAAGAAGTAAGACTGTCACTGTTAGTGGATGACATGATACTATACATAGAGAATCCTAAAGATGTCACCAGAAAACTACTGGAGCTAATCAATGAATTTGGTGAAGTTGCAGGATAAAAAATTAATGCACAGAAATCTCTTGCATTCTTATACACTAACAAAGAAAGATCAGAAAGAAAAATTAAGGAAACAATCTCATTCACCATTGCAACAAAAAGAATAAAATACCTAAGAATAAACCTACCTAAGGAGGTAAAAGACCTGTACTCAGAAAACTATAAGACACTGATGAAAGAAATCAAAGATGATACAAACAGATGGAGAGAGATACCATGTTCTTGGATTGAAAGAATCAATGTTGTGAAAATGACTATACTACCCAAAGCAATCTACAGATTCAATGCAATGCCTATCAAATTACCAATGGCAATTTTTATAGAACTAGAACAAAAAATCTTCAACTTTGTATGGAGACACAAAAGACCCCCAAGTAACCAGAGCAATCTTGAGGGAAAAAAACTGAGCTGGAGGAATCAGGCTCCCTGACTTCAGACTCTACTACAAAGCTACAATAATCAAGACAATATGGTACTGGAACAAAAACAGAAATACAGATCAATGGAACAGGACAGAAAGCCCAGAGATAAACCCACACACATATGGTCACCTTATATTTGATAAAGGAGGCAAGAATATACAATGGAGAAAAGACAGCCTCTTCGATAAGTGGTGCTGGGAAAACTGGACAACTACATGTAAAAGAATGAAATTAGAACACTCCCTAACACCATGCACAAAAATAAACTAAAAATGGATTAAAGACCTAAATGTAAGACCGGACACTATAAAATTGTTAGAGGAAAACATAGGAAGAACACTCTTTGACATAAATCACAGCAGGATCTTTTTTGACCCACCTCCTAGAGTAATGGAAATAAAAACAAAAATAAACAAATGGGACCTAATGAAACTTCAAAGCTTTTGCACAGCAAAGGAAACCATAGACAAAATGAAAAGACAACCCTCAGAATGGGAGAAAATATTTGCAAACGAAGCAACTGACAGAGGACTAATCTCCAAAATATACAAGCAGCTCATGCAGCTCAATATCAAAAAAAAACAACCAAATCCAAAAATGGGCAGAAGACCTAAATAGACATTTCTCCAAAGAAGACATACAGATGGCCAATAACCACATGAAAAGCTTCTCAACAACACTAATTATTAGAGAAAAGCAAATCAAAACTACAATGAGGTATCACCTCACACCCGTTAGAATGTGCATCATCAGAAAATCTACAAACAGCAAATGCTGGAGACAGTGTGGAGAAGAGGGAACCCTCTTACATTGTTGGTGGGAATATAATTTGGTACAGCCACTATGGAGAGAAGTATGGAGGTTCCTTAAAAAACTAAAAATAGAACTACCATATGACCCAGCAATCCCACTACTGGGCATATACCCAGAGAAAACCATAATTCAAAAAGACACATGCAGGGGCTTCCCTGGTGGCGCAGTGGTTGAGAGTCCGCCTGCCGATACAGGGGACATGGGTTCGTGCCCTGGTCTGGGAAGATCCCACATGCCGTGGAGCGGCTGGGCCCGTGAGGCATGGCCGCTGCGCCTGCGCATCCGGAGTCTGTGCTCTGTAACCGGAGAGCCCACAACAGTGAGAGACCCACGTACCGCAAAAAAAAAAAAAAAAAAAAAAAAAAAAAGACACATGCACCCCAATGTTCATTGCAGCACTCTTTACAATAGCCAGGACATGGAAGCAACCTAAATGTCCATCAACAGACGAACGGGTAAAAAAGATATGGTGCATGTATATATAATGGAATATTACTCAGCCACAAAAAGGAACGAAATTGGTTCATTTGTAGAGGCGTGGATGGATCTAGAGACTGTCATACAGAGTGAAGTCAGAAAGACAAAAACAAATATCGTATATTAACGCATGTATGTGGTCTCTAGAAAAATGGTATAGATGAACCAGTTTGCAAGGCAGGAATAGAGACATAGATGTAGAGAACAAATGTGCAGACACCAAGGGGGGAAAGCTGGGTGGGGGGTGGTGGTGTGATGAACTGGGAGATTGGGACTGACATATATACACTAATATGTATAAAATAGATAACTAATAGGAACCTGCTGTATAAAATAAATAAATCAAATTAAATTTTAAAAAAAGATCCCATTTGTTAAAACGTTTACAAATATGTTCAAGACATATTTCTTCCCTCATTTTAATGTGGAAGTGTTTTTTCAATTCCTCAAACTTATTATTAAAATAACGGTTCAGGGCTTCCCTGGTGGCGCAGTGGTTGAGAGTCTGCCTGCCGATGCAGGGGACACGGGTTCGTGCCCTGGTCCAGGAAGATCCCACATGCCGCGGAGCGGCTGGGCCCGTGAGCCATGGCCGCTGAGCCTGCGCATCCGGAGCCTGTGCTCCGCAACGGGAGAGGCCACAACAGTGAGAGGCCCGCGTACCGCAAAAAAAAAAAAAATAATAAATAAATAAATAAAATAAAATAACGGTTCATCATACAATCATTGGCATCTGAGAAATGAAAAATATAGATAATCCAAATATCCCCAAGTCATATAAAGAACAAACTAATGGTTACCAGTGGGGAGAGGGAAGTGGGGAGGGGAAATATAGGGGTAGGGGATTAAGATGTACAAACTATTATGTATAAAATAAGTTACAAGGATATAGTATACAACACAGGGAATATAGCCATTTTATAATAACTATAAATGGAGTATAAACTTCAAAAGTTGTGAATCACTATATTGTGCACCTATAACATATAATATTACACATCAACTATACTTCAATTAAAAAATTTTTTTAAGTTAATCCTGATTTGAAAAAAAAAAAAAATCGCCAAGGCTTCCATCCTACTTTAATATCCCTTTCTAGTAATATCCAAATCGAGTGGCTTAAATTTTTACCCAATGTCTACAGTATCTAGCACACATCCCAAAGTGTCTTGGGATTCCTTTACAGCAGTTATCATCACCATCTCTGGGCCCAAGTATCTACTCTGGTTAATTTTTTTTTTTTTTTTTTGGCTGTGTTGGGTCTTCGTTGCTGCGCGCGGGCTTTCTCTAGTTGCGGCGAGCAGGAGCTACCCTTCGTTGTGGTGCGCGGGCTTCTCATTGCAGTGGCATCTCTTTGTTGCGGAGCATGGGCTCTAGGCGTGCGGGCTTCAGTAGTTGTGGCACGTGGGCTTCAGTAGTTGTGGCTCCCGGGCTCTAGAGCGCAGGCTCAGTAGTTGTGGTGCATGGGCTTAGCTGCTCCGCGGCATGTGGGATCTTCCTGGACCAGGGCTCGAATCCGTGTACCCTGCATTGGCAGGTGGATTATTAACCACTGCACTACCAGGGAAGCCGTGCTCTGGCTAACTTTTTGATCTACATTCATCATCTTGCTCGCCTTCCCTTTCTGCTCATCTTCAAGTGCTTCTGCACTGTTAGCCATCTTCATTTCCTAAACATCATTAACACAAAGTTCCACAGATATTCCCACTTTTACTAGAATTTGAGGGAAATGGAGACATATTTCAAATCAAATAGTAAATAACATTAAATAGAATTTTCTAAATCTTATTTATTCTTACCCATCCCAGTCCTAAGGAATTTCTCAATGTCAGTTTTTCTCCCTGGGCTCCACTTTCCACCATACTTGGGGGGATCTCTCTCTCCTTGATGCATACATCTTTTTCCAATTTCCTCCCCTTTCAGGCCTAAGAGGGCACCTTAGACCCTCTCTCCCCAGCTGCTAGAGGAAACTCAATAATTCTAACATTTTCTATGCAGAATAATCTCTTAACCTCCACTCCAGAACAGGTAGACAAAACATTTCATACCAAAAAACAAAGCCATTGATTTACTTCAAAACAACTGTAGTGTGGTGGGGGGAGTGATGTACATGGATGAAACAGATTGGACATATGTTGATTATCGTTGAAACTAGGTGATGAATTCATAATACTAATAGCTCTACACTTATAATATAATCATAAAAAGTTTCTAAAAAGATAACACTTGTGGGGTAAATATAAATATGAGTTGTTTTGTTTTTTTCTGTAGAGGTAGATATCTCTTTTTTGGAAGTCTATATGTATCTATGGGGCAACTCCTACAAATGGTTAGAAGTTGTGTAGAAGCCCAATCCCACTCTTTAAAAAGACCTGCTACGGTGGTTTTATAAAATACAAAAACTTACAATTTATGTGAACTGCGAATTCTCTCTCTCCTTTCTGAAGTTTTGCACACGCTAGTCCCTTTACCTAGAAGACTGGCCTCGTCACCTTCCCCTCACATTTACCTCCTAAGTTCTATTTGTTTTTCCGATCTCACCTCCTTTGGAAGGCAGTTTTCCCTGGGCTAACTTGGATTCTCCTGTTATGTGCTCCCACAGCACTCCTAACCTCCCCTTCCCAACACCCCATCACACATTGTATGCACGTGTTTATGTCTAGATTGTATGCTCCACGAAGGCAGGGAAAAAATATGTCTTGTCCTTGGGTATAGCCAGGGTGTTTAGCATGGTGCCCAGGATATAGGAGTTACTCAATAAATGTTCGTTGAATAAACAATTGGGTGATTGATTCAATGAAACTGGGTAAAAGCACTATCCCAGTTTCTGGTCAAACAGCAGATATAAAATATGAGTTGAAAGAAGGAAAGGATGGAGAAAAGCAGATTTAGAATCAGGGTTGTACAGAAAGGAAATGTATGTAGATATAAGTGGAATAAAATGAATATACAGCACTGAAGCTAGATAACACTGAATTCCGCAGTGAAGTAAGAGGTTAAGAAAACAGTGAGCAAATGGCAAGCAATAAAAACAAATCACATACAGACAAATGCTGATTATTTTCAGATCTATTATATTTTCTTTCAATCTATGGTCATTGCTTTCATGCTTGACTTATCTGTACTTAAATGTCTAGCAGTCCTACCGTCACCTAATATTATTATTATATTTAACCCAGGAACAAAGCACATTGACAGTATATTATTTTAAGATAAACCTATTTTTCTGTGTTCGTTCTGTGAAAGAATGAGCCAAGATGTTATAGGAATGGGTAATTAAGTATCTTTTTTCTTTTGTGATCTATGTCTCTGTGCATCTTTGTGTGTGTCTAATATGTGTTTTTATGACTTTGGGTGAAAATAACCCCCTCATTGGGCTGGTGTGGTAGACATTATTTAAACATTAAAAGTAACATAAAAATTCCCTGCTTGTTTTTTTCCTTAGAATTACTGAGTTGTCAGGGTTTTCTCTGGTAATTTTCTAATATTTCCCCAATCATCACAGCAGGACTGATATCTTTATCCCTAACTCAGAAAAAGCATTAGGCCTAGCCTTGAAATGAAGGTTTTCAGAATATTTAATCTTTTTTTTTCTTCCTTTGCTGTAGCCTAAGTCCCATTACTCCTGGTCCCGTCCTTGTTGACTAATGAGGATAATTGGTCCCTTTCCTCCTGAAAACATCTTTTTATGTATTTTGGAGAGTTATTATAGCCTTTTTCAGGCCTCTCTTCTCTAGGCAGAACCAGCTTGATTCTCTTCACCTTTCCTCACAGGGCTGATTTTCCAAACTTGATCATTTTTGTTCTTCCCCTCTGAACCCTCTCCAATTTGTCTATCTCTTTTAAAATGTGGTGCCCAGGAGAGAATTCAATCCTTCCGTTGAACCTTAACCAATATGTTATTAACCTGGTCAATGCTTACAGCATGTGTAATAGAATCTCAAATATTACTTATCCAAATTCTGGTATGGAAGTTCCTATTATTTAAAAAATAATAGAAATTAGGGATTTTAATTTGACATTCAAGTGTTCTTTAGGTAAGCCACATGATAGTATACGACAGTATTTGAAAAGCAGTGAGATGTCAAACAACAGCGAACAGAACTTGAGTTGGAGATAGAGGATAACATTTTTAGAGCGGATGACCTTCCTAAAGGAAAATAAATAGAGCTCTTCAAATACTGAGAAAGATTTCCACACTATTCTATGTCATTCTACTCTGTCTGTGTAGGATCACATGTTTCTACGAGAATTTATTTCATGCTTACGTTTCCTTGAGAATCTCCTGAGAATAAACTTTCACAACTCAAGTTGATCTAAGGCTTATTTTACTGACTCGTGTAACAACTTAGCATCAAAAACTATAGTCTTTCAGCTGGTTGTACAAAAGGAAATAGAACTTTTCCACTTAAACATGAGGAAAGTTTAAGGAATGGTTTAGAAGAGGATATGTTTTCCTTATTTTACACCATTAAAAAACAGATTGTACCAAAACATCTGCCTAAGTTCTTCCACTTGTACCATTCCTTCAAATAAAGTAATTTGGCACCCCCTACCCCCCAATTCAACAAAAAACCTAAGGAAAATACAAAAATACATATAAGACATCAACCATTGCTTTTGCAGGATTTGAACTCTAGCAAATAAAACAAGATAAAGAAGCATGAAATACTAGAAAAGCAGTTTAATGCTAAACGGTGTGGTACTAAGTATAAATAAAATAGGAATTCAGAGAACAGAGAGATCAGTGTAGATTTAAAGAATAAAGAAGATATGGCTTCATAGAGGAGATGAGCTTACACTGAGCCTTGAAAGATAGGCCACAGAAAAGAAAGGGAGAGAGAAGAACAAAGGCAGGAAAGGAGAAATTAATATGATGGGTCTAGAGGACAGTGAGGAAACTGATTTGACTGAAATAGAGAAAAGAGTTGAGGAACTGTGAGAAATAGGTAAAGTGGATTATTCTTATGGGTGGTTAAAAGCTAGGCAGGCATGTATGAGTTCAGTGTGGTGAGCAACTGAAGGACTGAGGAGAGTTACTCTGCAGGACCATTAGTCTAGTGGCAGCCTTCTGTGTGGATGGGATGAAGCGGGCAGGGGCAGTGCTGAAGCAAATGGAGCACCTGCGAGCATTCAATCCATCACCATGTGCTTTGGGCTGTCAAACTTGTCCTTTTAAATACTTGAGCCCAATTATTCTCCCTTTGCTATACAGCTAGGTGACTTTCATTACAAGTCGAAGAAATAGTCAGTTAAACATTTCAGTCGTAATCCATCAACACATGTATTTGAAGCACGTATTGGAGACACAGAAAGACCATTTAAGTGTGGATATTAATAGAGAGATTCAACTTGAAATGCTTAACTCTGATAACATTGTTTCTTTGGTGGGGGGAGTCAAGGAAAGAGACAGAAGGGGGAGAGAGAGAGAGAGAGAGCGAGGGAGAGAGGTGACCACTAGATGTCACTGTTGCTAGCCTACCTCAAGGTTAGAATTAGAAGTACAGTGCGTTTTAAATAGCTTTCAATGCAAGAGAAAAATTTTAAATCCATACTTGCAGCCAAAATGCTCCATAACGCAGATCTCCCCCACATCCAGTCTCTGCCCAGGAGGCAAATTCAGGCTACCTGTCTGAGGGTATATTATAATTTCTAAAATAGGCTGGCTGCAATTGTTGCATTCTTATTTTTAATTCAGCTTTCTTCCTTAGCACTGAGCATACTGCAGTGCTGTGCTTAGGACTGGGATGTCGTTTCTTAAGCAGTATACGCGGCCATATTGACTTAGTGGGTTAATTCTTTTTCAAGTGGTTTTTAAAATTTTTTAATCACTTGATATCTGACTTTGAGCGTTCCATTCAGTTACATGTGTCACAGGTCTATTGCTACATCAGAATCCCTGAATTCTGTTTCACTGTTTCATAATGTGACTTTTAATACAGTGGGCAATTTGGAAGCTCAAAGCACACTCTCTCATGTGTTTACACAGTTCTCATTACTGAGCCATTAAAGATATTTTGGATATTTTAGTTATTTGAGATGTTTAGGCTATAGCTTATGTTCTGAACACAGCATCTTATAACAACATTTTGTGTGCCTAATAAAGGCTCTTAAGTAGCATTGTATGTCTTTTTTGTAAATAGATACTACATAAAATACCTTATGAAATATTTAATGACCATCCCCTATGGTAACCAAATTGTGTTTAACCCAGATTCTTTGAGTTTTTTTCCTACTCCTCAAAGATACTATTTAAATTAAGGTGGTGGGAAGCCAGCCACACATGAACGTGGAAGCAAGGATTCACAAGCCTGCCATCTTAAGCATCTGAGTTCTTCTGCAGCTCCTGTTTTTTTCAGGGTAACAGAATCATGTGATTCCAGCTCCTGTTCCGTCTCTGATTGTAATTTCATAAAGGAGCTAAAGATGGGGATATCACAAAATACCATTCATTGAATTAAGGGATTATAGATGCATAATTGTTCTTCAAATTCATGAGAATGGGTATAGATTTTTTAATCAGAAAGTTTTGTTTTTTAATTTTTGATGTGTCCAAACCTCATTTTTTTTTTTTTTTTGCAGTACGTGGGCCTCTCACTGTTGTGGCCTCTCCCGTTGTGGAGCACAGGTTCCGGATGCACAGGCTCAGTGGTCATGGCTCACGGGCCTAGCTGCTCCACTGCATGTGGAATCTTCCCGGACCAGGGCACGAACCCGTGTCCCCTGCATCGGCAGGCAGACTCTCAACCACTGTGCCACCAGGGAAGCCCCAAACCTCGTTCTTTTTCAGGAATTTTGGGAGGCATATGCAGCCAGGTCCTCCATGCCTTGTAGGACAAATTACCTTTTCTTACCAGTCATCTGCATCTGTGGGGAACTACTTGGTCACTTCCTCAGCTGGACTCCTAAGAGCACAAAATCTGAGAGATTCATCTCACACCGTGTTCCAATTCATCTCGCACTGTGATTTCAGCACACCAGACATTCCAGTTTCAGGGCAATGCAGAGAATTCAGGAGATTCTGAGGGCAAAGGCCTTCTACGTCCCAGACATGATGTGCTGGTCCAGCAGTGTGCAAGCAGCCAGCTTTCTGAGGGCGTGGCAATATACAAGAGGAAGATGTTCTTTCTATTCCCTTCATTCCCTCCAAAGAAAATTTTCTTTTCTTTCCACCTAACCTAGCTCATCACAAGGGACAGAGTCAGGCTGACAAATTCCTTGAGCAGCTAGAAAGCTTAAGCAATCTGAAAAAACTGATATTGTGGAATCTATATTTTATAAGGTAAAATGTTTAGCCACAAAGAAAGTTTACATATTTTCCATTTGGAATCACGTTATTACTTCTTTGGGGAGTTTGTTAATTCATTGTATGCTACTTCAGAGCAACTAAAAGAAACTACTAGTATTCCTCTATTCTATCAGAAGCCATGCAAATTTTCCCTAATTTATATGATGCAATAATATTTGTAAAGTAAATGGTTATTTGAAGTCAAAATGTGGTAACAATAGAAAATCAGACAGTTGGTGGAAATCCCAGGTTTAAGCTTAAAGAAACAGAAAAACTTTTTGATCACTAGTAACTAGAAAAAAAAAAAACTTTGTGTTTAGTTATATTAAAACGTGTTTGCAAATTAACAATTTGTTATCGGTAGTAAAGTTGGTGGGATGCTTTAATCTGAACTAAAATTTAATAGTTCAGATGGAAAGCCCAGATTATAGGGGAAAAAATTCAGTTACAACCCTGGGCAAAACGTCCCAGGAGATCTGTGTTCTGCATGATGACTTGTGTAGAGTTCTTTTTGGAAATGCTCTCCGTCCGGATGCTCCCACACTCCAACGTGGGACCTGTGCCAGTTGCACACCACATCCGAGCAAAGAGAAGGCATGTGAAATCAAAAGTTTCGTTTGGCTTTCCCAAGCCCAAACCCTGCACAGTCAATAAGAGGGCAGAAGGAGCTTGTGGCTGTGCAAGGCTCATCTCATAAACTGGTTCAAAGCATTTAAATATATTTTACATATATTAATTTCTACATTTACATCTGTTTATCCCTTCAGGTGTTACTGTTTGAGGTTGTGTGGTTGGTGGCCTCCCTAAAGACACCCAGACAAGGGTGCTCAGGCATGAGTAGGCTGAGCACCGGCCAGGGCCGTGGGACCTAAAGGAAGGAGCTCCGTGCTCTAACTCCAACAAGGCCTTCCAGGTGCTAGCAGCAGCCTTTCATCCTGTCTACTGTGCTCCATCCTTTCTCTCTAATGCCACCCCCTACCCCCATGCACCTTAGGAGAAGAGACAACATTGTACATTCCCGTGTGTCAACTACAGTAGCTTATTCCCCCCACCCCTCCCATAAGTGAATAACTGGACAACTATGAGATTTCGAGAAATCAGTACACTTTAGAAAGTATATTTTCAGGCTCTGTCCTCACCTGTGAAGGTAGGCAACTAGAACCAAGGCAATAACCACAGAGGAAAGCAAGAGCTGGGCTTTTTAGGCAGTCAGCAGCTGGAGTAGAAGAATGTCTCCATGATGCTGTGCTTGGAGGAGTCTGAAATGCCTGAATAACCACCCAAACGTCTCCACCACAGCCTTCTTGCCGAACATTAAAAGTTCATCTCCTCTTTTGGCTGAGACACACATTCTCAGTGGGCGTGATATCTCCCCCAAGTGGAAGAAAATTGGTTCTTGAAGGGAGAAAAAAATCTTGCTCTTTTTATGTATGGATATACAGATATTCCACAAAGAAATATACTGTTCATCTGTGGCATTAAAACTTCACGGTAAAGGAGATCGGCAAAAGACGCCTGTAGACGCTCCTGCAGGGAGGACTGTGCAATAATGAAAAATGTTGAGAAACACTGGACTCAGGCATTTTTCTCAGAAAAGCTCCGTCAAGATTATGTGAGCAGGAACAACACAGAATCAAATGACTGACCAACAATTATTGAGCAACATTATACGTGGCCCACTTTATCAGTTATTATAAGAGAACAAAAGAGATACAAAATTTGATTCCTTTTTTAAAAGTACGTATAGATGAGTTGGGTAGTGAGGACCTAGCACAGGATAAATAGATGCTGATGTGGATATCAACATCTGAAAATACAAAGAACTATTAAAAAGATTCTAATAATGTGAAACAGTTTATGAAAAGGGCTAATTACACAAACAATAAGGTCAAGGGTAGCTCAAAGGACAGAAAGATTAGGGTGGTGATCAGGGAGGGTTTCATACAGCAAATGGGGGGTTGACTCAGTGGAGAAGAGATGGGAAAGTACCCAAACAAGAAAGCGGCTCTGGGCTGAGGCCTTGCATCAGAACACAGAGTAAGACTCTCAAGCCCAGAAGGAAAACAAAGTCTCAAGGGATCTAGGAGAGAGTTTAGAGGCCTGAGCCAAGTCTTGGCCAGTTCGAAGGTCTCATTGGGACAGTCTTCATTTTTTTCCATTAAAAAACTTTTTTATGATAGCAATCTTAGTGCATGTGATGTGGTACCTCACTGTGTGTTTCTTTTAATTTTATTTTTTTTTACTTAGTAAAATAAACGTAACATAAAACTTATTGTTTTAACTCTTTTCGGTACACGGGCCTCTCACTGTTGTGGCCTCTCCCGTTGCGGAGCACAGGCTCTGGACGCGCAGGCTCAGTGGCCATGGCTCACGGGCCCAGCCGCTCCGCGGCATGTGGGATCTTCCCGGACCGGAGCACGAACCCGTGTCCCCTGCATCGGCAGGCGGACTCTCAACCACTGCGCCACCAGGGAAGCCCTGTTTTAACTCTTTTTAAATGTACAGTTCAGTGTCATTAAGTACACTCACACTTTTGTGCAACCATCACAACTACCCACCTCCAGAACTTTTTCACCATCCCATACCAAAACTCTACTCCCATTAAATAATAACTTCCCATGGCCTTCTTCTCCCCACCCCTGCCAATCACTGTTCTACATTTTGTCTCTGTGTATTTGACTTTCCTAGGTACCTCGTATAAGTGCCCTTTTGTGTCTGGCTTCTTTCATTCAGAATAACATCTTCAAGTTTCACACATGTTGCAGCATGTGTCAGAATTTCATTCTTTTTTAAGTCTGAATAATGTTCCATTGTATCCAGCCCTTTCTTCTTGTTCCAACTTCCTCGATAATTTAGCTGAGAGACTAGAAGTTCAGGTATCCTTTCAAAGGTCTTAGGGTACAATGCTGTAGCCATGGGAGGCCATATTACTCCAGGTTGAGCTGTAGTCACTGAAAAGACCCTCCAATCAAGGATACATATAAACTCTGTCAGGAAAACTTCCCTTCAGAGACAGGACTGGGGGAGGGTGGTACAAAGCAGAGCACACAGAACATGCCAGACCAGCAAGCTGCATCCCTGGGCCCAGCTGGGGAAGCTCTTCTGGGAGCTACCACAGTGACTGAGGAGGGCCAAGAAGTACTGAAGGTCACAGCAAGAGGAGGAAATAGTATCCTTGGAAATAAAATCAGGCAGTGATTTGGTGTCAAATGTCACTGTTATTTTGATTCCCAGGACTCAAAGGAAAAGAAAGACATGCAGAAGGCTTGACCTGGCTTAGAGTTGCAAGATGTGTTAGAGAGGGAAAGCACTAAAAGGTAAGAAGATATAGTGGTTATTGTGACACAGTGACAGAAAAAAAAGATGCAGTGGGTAGTAGTACTTCTATAGGTGTATCTGTTAGCTACTGCTGCATAACAAACCACCCCAAAATTTAGTGGCTTAAAATGATTGTGTATTCTTTCTTGTGACTCTATGAGTTGTCTGGAGTATTCTGCTCGGCTGGGCCAAGCCCTTCTGATCTCAGCTGGGCTCACTCATGAATCATCTGTTGTATCAGCTGGAGGCTGGCTGATATAAGATGACATCTTCTGAGCTGACTTGAGTCTTCATGTGGTTTTCTTCTCCAGCAAGCTAGCCAGGGTTTATTTTCATGGTGATAGTAGAGGTCTGGGAGAGCAAGGAGAAGCAATGAAAGGCCTCTTGAGGCCTATGCTTGAAACTGGCATGTCATGATTTCTACCATGTTTTGGACAAAGAAAGTCACAAGTCCAGCCCAGATTCAAAAAGTAGATTCCACTTCTTGATGGGAGGAGCTGCAACTTCATGTTACAAAGGGAGCAGAGCAGAGAGGGATGGAAAATTTGAGCCATTTTTGCAAGCAATCTTTCCACAGAAGGAGAAAAGAACCAGGGCTTCAAATATACAACGTATATGAAAGAAAAAATTGTGTTCCTTCATTTCCTATAGCCAAGCTTATCTTTCTCATTAGACCCCACTGCCCTAAGTATGACTCTGAGGTCAAGAAAACTTCAAGTGTCTTAGTCTCCCTGTTGTAAAATCACTTTGCAATAATTCAATCTCTTTTCGAAAGCTGCTCCTTTAGATTCTCTCTCTCCCTGTTCCTCCCCAGGATGGCATCCCATTGTTAGTAAAGCTCATGTGACATCATGGCAATGGGGTAGAAAAGACTTGGAGTCAAGATGTGGAAACAACATAAATGTCCATGGATGAATAAATGGATAAAGAAAATGTGGTATATATACAACAGAATCTTACTCAACTGTTTAAAAAAGCTTTCCTCTTTCTCTCAGTTTAAACTCTTCTATGTCATATCTCTCTTCTACCCTAGGGCAGAATTTCACAGCCTACCCAACACAGGTAGAAGCTAAATATTCCTGAGACTATGGAGAAAACTCTAAGGTACACATTGGCCAGACATGGGTGTGAGATCTGTGGCTCAACTAGGAATTAGGGATTGCCAAGGATTAAAAAAATCAGTTTAACATCCTCCCCATCCCAAATATCATCCCTGTTACAGAAAGAAAAGAGAAGGGGTCATCAAGGTTGATTGCAAAGTTTTCCACCTTTGTGACTGGGAGAATTTTGGACTCCTCGAAGAAAGAGGAAAATCAGAAGCATGATGATAAGGTCCATCTGCCTGAGTTGGAGGTAATTATGGAATCAATTGAAATGTCCACTTGAAGATATATAACTGGACTTTGGAAGAGAGGTTTGAAAAAGAGAAGCAGAATCTAGGCTCATGTGCATTCATAGGCTCCTATGCTGAAAAATCTCAGCACTAAAAGAGCTATCTCAGAAACAGGACACTGACAGTTTCCGTGGGTGGGGAAGTCAGACAGATGGATGATTTAAGAGTAAGGGAAGACCCACTTGAGGGCAGGGGCCATGCCTTTATCACCTATCAGCTGACTGAGGCTGACCTGAGTACTGTGATAAGAAGGATTCTGAGGCCAATTCCAGGCCGAGTAAATTTTGTGCTTTAATCTTGCTATTCAAGTGAGATGACTGTCAGGATATAAAGAGGCAGGGTGTGGCTACGTGAAGCACATATTTACCATCTCTGCAATGTGGTTCAGGATGACTAGGAAGTATAAAGATCTATCACTGACATTGCCTGCTATTTTCTGGAGGAGAAGACATTTGAACTGAGCCTTGAAATAAGTAAATTTTGGTGGAGAAGGAAGAAGGCAGACCTTGGTGTTACGTTATACATGATATCATACATCATGCATCTAGGAGAGGTAAGCAAGGAAGCAAGGACTGGTGTTAAAACCATGGACTAGCTTTCTCAAACTCCATTCACCATTTTTCTAGTTTCCCTCATGTATAGGAAGACTTCTTTTCAGCGAGGATTCAGGCTGCAAAGACATGCATTTTTTTTTCCCATGTAGAAAGCAGACATGAAGGAAAGGCCATTTTCATACCCCTTTGGGCTCTTTATGCTAGCTACAGGTTATGGAAATGAATTTTTGTTTTTTTCCCCCTCAGTCACATTCTGGTGTTTTTTCCTCAGCTTCTTTGGTTAAGAGGCAACTGCAACAGCAGTGATAGCAGAAGTTTCTGATCCCGGGATTGTTGCAGCATTTCTTGAATTAAATCTGTCTGTTAGCAGCCTCTATGATGCTCCAGGGGTCGTCCTCGGAGGCCCAGCCTAGACTCTTCCTCCAGCCCTTCTGACACTTTTGTAAGTATCCAACTGCCTGTATGAAATCCCTCGCTGCCTCAAACATCGCAAATGACTTCTGCTTTCTACACTGAACCCCAGCTGGGATCAGGATAGTCAAAGATGGTGGAAAAATATATGCTATGATCAGGAAACAAGGAGGAAAGCTGCTTGACTGAAGAAATAGGATTGTTTGGGGAGCTCAAGGAGATGGAAATATACTGGATTGATGGGGTCAGAGCCAGATTGTGGAAGCCTTTCATGCCATGGTATGGAGTTTGGGCTTGATCTCACAGGGAATAGCTATCATTGGTGAGGCAGATTGAGGGTGAGGCTGGTGGAGTGGAACACAGAGAGACTGAAATTGGAGGTTATTGCAATAGCAGTGCTTGAGACAAGGAGGACCTAGGATAAGGTAGGCTGAGAGTGAAAAGGAAAGAGTAAATTCCAAAAGTATAAGGAAAGACTGGAAGTTGTGCATAAGATATAAAAGATGCAGTATTCCTGACCTCAAAAGCTCATTTGAGGGGCTTCCCTCGTGGCGCAGTGGTTGAGAATCTGCCTGCCAATGCAGGGGACACGGGTTCGAGCCCTGGTCTGGGAAAATCCCACATGCCACAGAGCAACTGGACCTGTGAGCCACAACTACTGAACCTGCCCATCTGGAGCCTGTGCTCCGCAACAAGAGAGGCCGCGACAGTGAGAGGCCCGCGCACCGCGATGAAGAGTGGCCCCCACTCGCCGCAAGCAACTAGACAGAGCCCTCGCACAGAAACGAAGACCCAACACAGCCAAAAATAAATTAATTAATTAAAAAAAAAATCTCACTCACTTAAAAAAAAAAAAGCTCATTTGATTAAAAATATTAGTTTGTCACAAAATTGATGTGATGGTAAATAAGTCAATATATATGGACATATGTATAATTCCAGGAGTTATGACTTTATTCGTTTAAAGTGAAAATTTGTATTCTTCTCATTTGGTTTCTTCCTTGTACAGGAGGGTGGGGAAAGATTTGGTAAAATAATATTAGTTAGTCAAAGTTAGACAAACTGAGTCTGATCCATCTACACAGGCTCATCCACTGGAGCTGCTCCCTTTCACTGCTGAATCATTGCAGAGACTGGCCAAGTAAAATAATAATCCCTGAGATTCTGGAATATTGCCTATCCTAGCAGTATAAACCTAGCAGAAGAGGGGCCAAGAGTGAAGAAATGTCCCCTGAGAAGTCCCGCTCCCAAGCCGCCAAAGTTTCTGCCCTAGTTCCCAGGCCAGTCAAGCTCTCTTAAGTTTTAGTAATTGTTCCTCTTTATCAAGTGTCTACTATGCCCAGGCTCTGAGCCAAGAGATTTACATCTGTCATCTCATTTTACCAATGTGATAATCTTTACAATAAATATTTTCTTTGTAGTTAGTCAAATTACAAAACTGGGGCTCAGAAAGTTTATAAAACTTTTGACGAATTCATACAACCAATTTATTTTATCACCTTAAAATTGGATATCATGGTAAATTGTGGGATTTAGGAAAAGACAATCAGCCTATCCTCGCCTACCCAGATAATACCGAGTCTCCAAAGTCTGGTAAGGCATTACCCTTGTGAGATATTTTAGAAAACATATGATGGAAATATTGAGGCTTTTCAATGATCCAAATTTCTATGGCTCTAAAATTGTTTCTATATCAGCCTTTGACCACATGATTTCCTGATTAGTGATTAAAAATTAAGGCCTAAGGAAAAAGAACAAAGTTGGAGGCATAACCCTCCCAGACTTCAGACAGTACCACAAAGCTACAGTAATCAAAACAGCATGTTATTGGCATAAAAACAGACGTGTGGATCATTGGAACAGAATAGACAGTCCAGAAATAAACCCACACACCTATGGTCTATTACTATATGACAAAGGAGGCAAGCATATACAATGGAGAAAAGGCAGTCTGTTCAGCAAGTGGTGTTGGGAAAGTTGGACAGCTGCATGTAAATCAGTAAAGTTAGAACACACCTTCACACCATGCACAAAAATAAACTCAAAATGGCTTAAATATTTAAACATAAGACATGAAACCATAAAACTCCTAGAAGAGAACATAGGCAAAAACCTTCTCTATTTTTTGCCAAACATAAATCATACCAAAGTTTCCTTAGGTCAGGCTCCCAAAGCAATAGAAATAAAAGCAAAAATAAACAAATGGGACCTAATTAAACTTACAAGTTTTTGTACAGCAAAGGGAGCCGTAAACAAAATGAAAAGAAAACCTACAGAATGGGAGAAAATATTTACAAATGATGTGACCAACAAGGGCTTAATTTCCAAAACATACAAACAGCTCATACAACTCAACAACAAAAAAACAAACAACCCAATAGAAAAGTGCACAGAAGACCTAAATAGGCATTTCTCCAAACAAGACATACAGATGGCCAACAGGCACATGAAAAGATACTCAACATTACTAATTATTAGAAAAATGCAAATCAAAACTACAATGAGGTACCACCTTACACAGGTCAGAATGGTCATCATTAAAAAGTCTACAAAGAACGAGTGCTGGAGAGGGTATGGAGAAAAGGGAACACTCCTACACTGTTGGTAGGAATGTAAGTTGGTGCAGTCACTGTGGAAAACAGTATGGTGGCTCCTCAAAAAACTAAAAATAGAGTTGCCATGTGATCTAGCAATCCCACCCGAGATCCAGACAAAATTATAATTCTAAAGGATACATACAGCCCTATGTTCATTGCAGCAGTATTCACAATAGCCAAGACATGGAAACAACCTAAATGTCCATCGACAGATAAATGGATAAAGAGGATGTGGTATGTATATACAGTGAAATACTATTCAGCCATAAAAAAGAATGAAATAATGTCATTTGCAGCAACATGGATGGACCTAGAGATTATCATACTAAGTCAGAAAGAGAAAGACAAATACCATATGATATCACTTATATGTGGAATCTAAAATATGACACAAATGAACAAAATCTACAAAAAAAACAGACTGACAGACATAAAGAACAGACTTGTGGTTGCCATGGGGGAGGGAAGGATTGAGAGTTTGGGACTAGCAGATGCAAACTATTATATAGAGAATGGATAAACAACAAGGTCCTACTTCATAGCACAGCAAACTATACTCAGTACCCTGTGAGAAACCATAATAATGGAAAAGAATATAGAAAAGAATGTGTATATATGTATAATTGAATCACTTTGCTGTACAGCAGAAATTAACACGACACTGTAAATTAACTTTACTTCAATTAAAAAATTAAGGGATTTTTCTCAGACCAAATTTATTCTATTTTGTTAATATGGAGGGTTCAAATAATTCCAGATTACATATCAACCAACATTCACAACACCTGGAATTGATTCTCATTAATTGTCATGATAATCATGTAAATGGAAAAGAGGAAAAGTAGAATTTCTAAATGAAATTTTCTCACGTCTGACCTTTAAAGACAGTGATTAGTTACTGTAAATTTTTACATCCAACTTTTTTAGGTTTAAAAAAGTCAAAGAAGTTAAGTTCAGCCAGTGCCTGGTCTTGTAATCTTGTCTCCCTTTCATTATCCTACTTGGTACAAAAAGAATAGTAAGATTCGCAGAATCCCAGGAGCACTGGGCAGACTAATTAATAGCTATAATATGCTTTCAAATGCAGAATGCTATATCTGTATGTGCTAACTTTTTTTTCCAGTAATCATGTTAATACCTTATTCATCTCACTGGTAATTGTATAGCGCCATCACCGTAATGTAATGATGTGCACCATGCAAAAGTCAGATGAGATGATCTAATGATGTCAAGATGAAATGCTGTCAGCGTAAGTCTATAAAGATAGTATAACACTGTCAAAAATAAAAGGAAATTATGGCATTGTAAGTTCTACTAACATTAAGAGATGTTAGAAGGAAAGGGTTCTACAATCTGGGGCAATGTCTGTTATGACAGATGTGCTCAAGCAACTTAAAAGACAAACTGGCATTCCTCATCTAATTTCCTTTATCCAAAGAGTTTTTATTAAAATTCTCTGTTAATTTCCTACGTGAATGTCTTCAAGCCAAGAATAGGACTATGATTCTCAAGAGCAATTTGTGTTTGAAACATTCATTGTTCTTTGGGTCTATGGTCCAACATTAATTGCACCAGATAGTCATTTCTTTTACAAGGGCAAGGAGTACATTTTTCAAAGTTTTGTGAAAGGTAATAGTCCTCCAAGTTTCACTCTTTGAAGAAACCTTGGCAGTAAGAGAGATATCTTTGTTGTATATGTCACACCTCACAGAAGAAAAGAAATACAGCCCTTTAACACAAGGTCAGTTTAGGCATAAGCATTTATCCTCTCTATATACCAGATTTTGAAAACCTTTAGGAAGGTCCAAGCTTAAAAGAAAACAAAATCTCTCCGTGTAGTTTTGTGCATTTGGGAGCCTCGGGTTTCAGTTCCCTGAAGTTTTCTGTTATGTGGGAGACTCAGATTAAATGATTTTTTAAATATAGAGGCGTGATTTCTGCCAAGACTGTTAAAAAGATAATAATCAAAATGAAATAAGGGATATAGAGTCAACACTTAGGAAAAATTAGACAAAAGATTGAACTTTGTTGTACTCAGAGATTCTCCCAGTCTATGTGGTGTCTGTGTGAGCTAGAGACAGATGCACCTTTCTTGGGGCAGATACAGCCCCTCGCCTGGATATATGGCTGGGAAAGTATGGTACAGGCTGGATTTTAGTTCCCATTCTCCCTTCATCATTGCACCCTTGTGCAGCGCACAACCTACACAATCACAGGTGGTGGTCCTGACCATCCCTAAACTCCTGGATACAGGCCCAGTAGCTCAACCCCAAGGCATCTAGGAAACCTCTGCTCTCCCTACCATGAAAATTTCCATGATGTCACGCTACTGAACAGGACTTCCCAAGGTGGTCTCCTGAAAGACTTTGGGGAATGTCAGAAGTATACTCTAAGATCAAGATTTGGCCAGGACAATTCCAGCTTACTCCTTTTGTCCTAGGGTAATTATTACCATCTCCTTTTCATTTTCAAAAGTGTCCTGGTTTGAATGATATGGTCACCTTACACATAACTCTGATAAGAAACTGAAAATTTGTTAGAATAGTCTATAGATAGATGTGTGAGACATAGGTGAATGTGAAGGGGGGAGGAGAAGAAAGAAAGGAATGGAGGCAAATGGTAGAATGAGATCTCCAGCTCAGTTTTATGTAGACTGTCATTAGTTCCAGGGACCAATTGTTCATTGCCATTTAACATCAGTTATGAAATTAAGCTTTCTATTAGAGCAACTTCCCCTGAATTTTCCTGGTTCCAATGCTGAGGACTCCCAAACCCCAATTTACATCATACCTCAATTCAACTTCCTAGGTTAGTAACCAGCAATTGTATCCTAAAGAAAAGTGAGATTCATTTAAGGAAAGGAAATTGTTGATGTAAACAAACCTTTACAGGGACTTCCCTGGCGGTCCTGGTAACTAAAGCCACAATTCTTTGCTTTCATTTTCCACAGGTTAGAGGATTTCCAGTCTGGGAAATTTTTGGAAAGTTTTGCAAGATTCCCCCATGCAATATACTTACCAGCCACAGGAGCATAATTAAGATTCTTAACCTCTCTGTCTCACATTCCTCCATGTAAATGGGATAATGAAGGCACCTCCTTACAGGCTGTTTTAAAGAAGAAATGAAGGGACTTCCCTGGTGGTCCAGTGATAAAGAATCTGCCTTACCGTGCAAGGGACTCGGGTTCAATCCCTGGTCAGAGAACTAAGATCCCACATGCCGTGGGGCAACTAAGCCCACGCGCCACAACTACTGAGCTCACGGGCCTCAATTGGAGAGCCTGTGTGCTGCAAACTACCTGCACACCACAACTACAGAGCCCATGCACCCTGGAGCCTGCGCGCCACAACTAGAGAGAGAAAACCCGCACACCACAACTAGAGAGAAGGCTGAGCGCTGCAACGAAGACACCACGCACCACATTGAAAGATCCTGCATGCCTCAACGAAGATCCCACATGCCACAACTAAGACCCGACTCAGCCAAAAATAAAAAATTTTTTTAAAAGAAATGAAAAAATATATGCAAAGCAATTAGCACACAGTAAATTCCTAATGAATGTTATTTTATATATGAAAAGAGTACCAGGGCTTCCCTGGTGGCGCAGTGGTTGAGAGTCCGCCTGCCGATGCAGGGGACACGGGTTCGTGCCCCGGTCCGGGAGGATCCCACATGCCACAGAGCGGCTGGGCCCGTGAGCCATGGCCGCTGAGCCTGCGCGTCCGGAGCCTGTGCTCCGCAACGGGAGGGGCCACAACAGTGAGAGGCCCGCGTACCGCAAAAAAAAAAAAAAAAAAAGAGTACCAAATTTGTTTATGACCAACTTTTTTTGGTGTGTGTATACAGATAGCATTTTAACCATGGGAATTTTTGACTAACCTTAGGTAACAGCAGAGGTTTATGTAGTGAAAATAGGAAGTTAGGAAGTCAGATTTCTCAGTGCCCTACTTACCTCTCAAGAATATTGTGGAGGTAAGTATTAAATTATAAAACCCGCTGAGATTTTTTTAAGCTTAAAACTCTAAGCAAATTCAAGGTATTATTATTATAAAAGTAGACTCTTTGGGCTTCAGTTTACTAATCTGTCAAATAGGTATTCAAGGAGTACCTTTTATTCAAAATAGATGTATTTGAAAGTGGATATGCATTTCTAAAGAGCTAAACAAATATAAAGTTCCTAACCAGAATTCCTGCCAGCGCTACCTCCCTCTGGCCCACCCACCTGGAGTGCAGCTTGTCTTCCATGGGCAGGGGAGAGCTGAGCCAGGCATCTCCCTTCCTCATGTGCCCACTGACCTACAGGGGCAGGGGCTTGGGCAAGCGCAATGTTTAGCACAAGGAAAAGGGGAACACTGCAAGGTTGGCAGTAAGAGGGAAAGAGGGATGAGGCCAGGCAGGGAAGGGACATTCACTTGGCACCGCTTACACCAGCCCTCAAAAGCCAGGTGCTTCAGTCCCAACAGTAGCGGCTGGCAGGCAGTGCCACCACATCATGGCTCAAATCTGCCAATAAAGAGTTGGGTAAGAGTGCCAATATGGAATATGAGTAAGTCCAAGTTAAAGGAAAGGCAAATATCTAAGTTGAAGACCAGCCCTAACAGCCTGACATAGCTACTTCTCAAGGCTACTGTGAAAGGAGAAGTGAATCATATATGAAATCCCTTTGGGAAAAACCATTTAAAGGCCTATAAAATTTGCACAAGACATGCCAAATGTTCACCATAAGACTATGAAGAGGAAAGGAACCCAGTAACATATTGCGAAAACTTAAGAGAATGTTTTCCTAAACTGTGATATTTAGGGTCACGTTGAATTTTAATGACCCAGGAAAAGAAAGTCACAAAGAACAAAATTGTCATCAGCAACTTCTACCCCATTTATTACAAAGTCTCTGGGAAGTACTCCCCAGAAAACAACCCTTGGGTGGACACACGCTTTTCCTAAATGCCACCCCAATGACTATTCTAATTCAGAGACAGAAGAGTGGTCATTAATGCCTGGCTGTTTCTGTCCTGTTGTTCTCCATCTACTTCTCTTCCAATCTTTTCCACTGTTCTTGCAAATTAAGGGGAAATCATCAGGTGATTTTAATTACTAAATTAACTAAAATCACCAGTTTTACACCTAACTCACTGGTTTCAGGAATAATTCTATTAAAAAGGTTATCACTGTAGCAAAGATGAGCTCTTTGGTTCATCTCTTTTTCTCAATGCTAAAAAATTCTCCTTATCCTCTCTAAGTTTACTATGTAAGTTAACTACCAGCGACCTAGCACAGTTACTCTATAACATGACCCTGAAAGTGTCTGAAACTCTTAAACAGCAAGTGTGAAAAAGCTATGACAGTACACCCCTGAAGCAGCAAGAGACTCAAATAACAAAAGAGGTAAGGGAAAAGTGCAGGGAAAGAATAGTGCATCCACAGTATATTCTGAATTTCTTCATGTATGAATACAGCTACTCTAGCCTCTGTCAGTTATTCGTTTATTTAATTTGTTGATTTCCATCTTCACTTCTTTTTTTCCTAGGAGAGGATTTAATACAATATCTGTTTATATTCTGTGGCTAGCTGAAGTCCAGAGTTTCATAAAAAAGAAGTATCTTTTCCCTCTACAGTTCCAAGCATTCCTGGAACTTGTAAGTAAAATTCCAGATATCCCTAAACCCCATTTTATTTTTTCTATTGAGATATAATTGATACTTATATTAGTTTCAGGTATACAACACAATGATTTGATATTTGTATATACTGCAAAATGATCACCACAGCAAGTCTAGTTAACATTGATTACCATACACAGTTACATTTTTTCCTTGTTATGAGAGCACTTAAGCAACTTTCAAATATGCAATATAATACTATTAACTATAGTCACCATGCTGTACATTACATCCCCATGATATTTATTTTATAACTGGAATGTTTTACCTTCCGATCTCCTTCACCCATTTCACCCACTCCTCCAACCCAATTTTAAACTAACTATAGTGCAAATAAATAAATTTTTTTTTTTAAAAAGGAAAGAAAACTAACAATAGTGCATGCAGACACATAGTATGTTGATTGCAAAATGAGGGCTGTTGAAAAGTTGCAGTAGCAGCCAAAGTGTTCCCTGATTTCCGAAGTAACCAATTAAAATGCATACATCATTCAGGGGTAAAACTGAGAAAATGCACTCAAACCACTGGGAACCTGCAGTCACATACGCAAAGCTGTAACCCAGGATGCAGCAATAAATTATATGAATGTATATGTTTACAATACTTTGCTAAATGCACCATCTAAGAGTCTGCTGTGTTGAGAAAGAGAAATAAAACTAAGACTTGGTGTTGCAAAAGAAAAATTCTGCTTAACTGCTCTTGGTCTATATAAGTTGACTGTTACTAAGATTCTGGGTACAAGAAGGGTAAGGTATCTTTTCTGTCCACAATTTTTTTAAAAAAGGACTCCATTGCTGTGTCAGCTACACTTCACTTGGAAAGCTATTGACTTCTCCTTCCCGTTGCCTTTATTTTCTTCTGCAGGAGCACAGAGGGATGCAAGTCCAGGTGGGCACTGTGCCTTCCACTGATTATGCTGTGTAACACAGCAGGGAAACCTCTTATCTCAGGCTGGGGTTGCCTATTTAAGAATCTTTCTCTTTACAAAAGGTATAAGGTAGTAAACACAGCTGTACAAAAAGGTTTGGTATTTTCTTGCTGTTTGTTTTAATCTATTAAAATGATATAATTAAGGCAGGGTGCAAAAATATCTATAAAACTGTATTACCCACCTGAGTGCATATATTTGTGGGCCAAGTTTTAACCCAGCTCACAGTGATTGAATAATCTGAACGGATTTGACTTTAGAAGTGATTTTTTACACCTTTGCATACAGTGTTGTCAGATCATAAAAACACAGTGGCTTAGGATCAATGAACTTTAAAATTCTAAACTGATCTTGGAATTAGAATGTTATTAAAAATGACTTAAGCTTCACTCTTGCTATCTCCTTGCCAAAATTGGATCATTGCTCTGAATTCCTGTCTGCCAATTACTTTTCTTTTAACTCCACAAGTGGTATTTTTTAATTGGAATTTATGTATCTTTAAGAAGAATAAAGGTTTTGTAAATAGTGTCACAGCCAAACCTTCTTTTCAAGAAGATGAAATCTGAGTTTAGGAGGAAGAATATGACTCAATTTCAGTTTGCAAAGACGTATAATAATATAATCCCATTTACTTCCTACTTAGATGAACTTGAAGTGTTTTCAGCTGTGGTATATTAAATTTGTCTCATAGAGAATAGATTTGAGTGGATACTTAAGGCCTTTTCCTAAGCAGTTATGTTTAAGTTAAATGAATAAACACATTTTAATGTCTTAATTATAAAAACAAAATCTGCCAAAGTCTATGATCTGCACTATCATTTGGAAATAGACTGAAAAGTCCTATTAGCTTGGAATTAAGCAGAAAATAGTTTCCCCCTCTGGGGATTTTTAATTTATTCAGAATATTTATATAATTGCCTGCTAGTGAATCCTCTGAGATTACTTTGTTGGAGATGCTCTTTAACTCCAAACACATTTTTCTTGAGGGCAGGGGGGTACAGTAATTAATTTCAGCATGGCAGGAATCTTTCTTTTTACTTATCCTTTCCATCACCTCCCCACACCCCCATTCCCTCACCTCCCTCCCTGGATGACCTCACTGTCAATTCATATGGGCTCCAAAGCATTTTGGCTTGGGCCTAGTTAGTTCAGCCTCACAAGTGCACGGGAAGAACTTTAAACCTCGGTGGGGAATTAAACAGTTTTGCTAACTCAGAAGATGAACCACCTCTGAATGTCAGTTCCAAGCCAGTATGCCTGGCTCTCTATCAAGAGACACAAAAGCCATTCAGCTGAGTTGCCAAAACCAATGACAACAACTTGTGATATTTTTTAAAGACTTCACCACTTTTGCAATCATCACTCCTGTTTTTTCATCTCATCGCAATTCATGGAAATGTGTCTTTTATCTTCTTTTTTTTTTTTTTTTTTGCGGTACGCGGGCCTCTCACTGTTGTGGCCTCTCCCGTTGCGGAGCACAGGCTCCGGACGCACAGGCTCAGCGGCCATGGCTCACGGGCCCAGCCGCTCCGCGGCATGTGGGATCTTCCCGGACCGGGGCACGAACCCGTGTCCCCTGCATCGGCAGGCGGACTCTCAACCACTGCGCCACCAGGGAAGCCCGGAAATGTGTCTTTTATAGACAAACATCAAACTGAAGATTTCAGGGCTCTTACCTTAAGTTATTAAATGATCTTCATGCCCTAGCTCAAAGAAAAATGAAGCTCCATTGTAAATAAAATAATTACTCAGATCTATCTCCACAAAACATATGATGTAACCAGCTGTGTTTGTGTTTGAGATTTGTAGGATGAAAAGTACTCTAGATGGATCCTGATCAATAAAGACATAATAGGGCTTCCCTGGTGGCGCAGAGGTTGAGAGTCCGCCTGCCGATGCAGGGGACATGGGTTCGTGCCCCGGTCCGGGAAGATCCCACATGCCGCGGAGCGGCTGGTCCCGTGAGCCATGGCCGCTGAGCCTGCGCGTCCGGAGCCTGTGCTCCGCAATGGGAGAGGCCACAACAGTGAGAGGCCCGCCTACCGCAAAAAAAAACAAAAAAACAAAAAAACATAATAACAGTGAACTGCTCAGAGCAGTTTTCGCTGGACAGATAAACAAAATAATAGACAAAGCACTGCAAATGAAAACTAAAATAAACCTCAAACCAATGAAAGGACTTTTAAGACAGGTAGTCCACGGATTTAAAAAATTCTAAAATAAAGAAGACTTGTTTACATCAAGTTTGCATATATGCTAGTGTCATGTTATGGAGGTCCTTTATCTACGTGAATTTCGTGCATCCAATTGATGAGTACAATTTTTAATTAAATAAAATAGTAGCGTCCATATTAAAAAGATCATAATTTATAAACTAAATATTTTCAGGTGCAGTAATTTGTTTGCGCTTCAAGCCCAAAGGAAAGGATGCTCTACTTTTGGCACACCCATGAGTAAGTAGATTTCCAGATAGGTCAGAGGGAAAAAACTGAGTTAGCAGCTATTAAAATGATCCCCCCCCCACTTCCCCTGCCACGCCTTTCCAAAGCACTCTCCCTGCAAACTCAGAGTGGCACCATCTTTCCAGTTCCCGGGAGTAGTGAATCACCCTCAGTCTCTCCAGCGCCTCATCCAGTTAGAGGAGAGCCTGCTTCTTCAGAACTGTCTAGGAAACAAGGGTCACCCTCAATTGATTCCAGCCATCCCAGAGCATGGTACTCCCCCCAAATCGCTGGATTTCGTGCTAAAACCCAGAAAAAAAGTGATCCGGTTGGAGGGGGGAGGGGGAGAGGAAGAGTATGAATATATACGGAGTAACGTAAAGGAAAGAAAGGGCGTGGGAGTGGAGAGAAAGATCTGCTGGAAGCGGAGAGAAGGAAAGCCACGTGGTAGCCGACTCGAACCCCAGGACAAACGGGCGTTGTCCAGCCAGGGACTGTGAGCCTGGGAAGCGTTTGCCATTTGCACGCTGCTCCTCGCGGACACTGGGTGGCGCTCGTGGTAAAGACTTGCACTACTCTTAGGGCCCGTTTCCCTTCCACCGCCTCCCGCCCTTTGCAAAATTCGGCTACTAGGAGATGAAATTACTCACATTCTTCCTACGTGTCGCCGTGAGGAGAGCACTTCTGGAGAAGTTTGAAGCCGTGGGGCTGTTTCTCCGCGGCTGGGCCTGTCAGTGGGTTTTGAAAGAAGTAACAGCGTCCGGCCCGTTGGCCTTAAAACAAAGTTCTGAGCCTTGGTATCACAAGCACCACAGTACCAGCAGAAGTTGCTACCCTGACAGCCGGGATACCCAACACGTGTGCGCCCAGAGTGTGGGTCCGAAGCGCCGGCCAGGCCCGGTGCTAGCCGCGCACAAAGCCACAATGACTCTAATGTGAAAGGAAATGGGACCATATTGTGATCAGACTCGGGCTCCTTTTAACTTAGCGCTCCCTCTCCCTCCCGCTTCCTTTAAGGAAAGGAAGGGTAGGGGGAAGTGGGGTCAACCTAGAAAAGAAGCAGGACAAAGCAAGAAAGTCGATGCTCTGGACCTTCAGAGACACACCCAGGTTTGGAGGCCTCACCCAGCAGAAGCCTTTGCACAAGTGGCTCGGAGTCTGGCGTGAGGGCCACCACTTTAGGAACGGAGAAAAAGAAGTTAAATCCTTCCTTTTCACCCCACTCCTTTTTGTCTTGTGTAAAACATGGGAAAGAATGTCTTTTTTTTTTTTGTCGGAGGAAAAGTGAAATTTAGCAAGGTCTAGAATAATTTAACTTTGTAACACTGTGTTTTCAACCGGATTTTGAACTTCTAAATTTTGTCCAAATTCTGCAGCTTCCAATCTATCCAGATTGGAATCTGCCTTCTCAGCAAGGTCTAAGGACATTGCTACGAACACCCGATTTAGCATAACGGTATTGACCTCATTTCCCACCACGTAATAACTTTTAAATCTATAAAAAGTAGAGAGGGCCAGGGTGGGGCTGCGGGGATACGGTGGGGTGCTGTGGAAGGCCGCCTGCTCCCCGAACCGGGAGGCGCTTTGAACCATCCCTGGCATTGCTTTGGGGAAGCGATTCGTGTAATTAAACGGCAGGATGCGTGTAAGGTGACTCGATGGGCGCTGAGAACTCTGGAGCAGAGGCCAGGGCTGGAAGCCTGCTGCGGTCTGTAGTGTTTCCCCGAAGCCCTGTGGTCCTTCTCAGCCAGAACCTAGCGGGTGAACGGCCGTGCCGACATCCATAGCATGGGGTGAGGATGGGCGGACAGCCTTGGCTCTGTTTAACTGAGCTTCTATCTCAGAGGAGTCTGGGGCGGCACAGGCCGCAAGCAGGGACTCGGGCGGGTGTGGGAGGAGGGGCGCTGTGGACCCTGTGACACACACCTTCCCTTCCCTGTTTGCGCCAGAGCTGAAGTTGCCCCTGGAGGGCTATGCGACAATAGCTGTGGTTTTACGGCGCCCAGAGGCAGGGAGTTGGTGCACATGTGGCTGCTCGGCTTTGGAGTTTCGGAGCGAGGCTGGCCTCCTGCTCCGAGTTCCGGACCCGCCCCCACCCCTCGGCTCTCCTGCTAGGCTGTTTTGGGCCAAAATAGCTCCACAGCCAAAGTGAGGCTAAACTAAGACTAGACACAACTAATGTAGACGTTTTCTTCTTCGGTTGGGTCGGGGGTGGGGCGGGGAAGGGATGAGGTGGTGATGAGAAGCCAGACTGTTCCACCCTGGATGTCGGGTGGAGCTCCCAGGTTCCGGGTCTTAGAACCCCTGGAGGAAGGTGCTGGGAGGGCCCAAATCAGGATCCAGCTCCTGGAGTGTCCTATTTGAGGGTAGAGGAAGTGGGTAGCGGTAAACTGACTAATGTTAAATTTCTAAACTCCCAGCTAGATCACCACTAGAGCAAGAGTGACACTTTGTGAAAGGCAAACTCTGGATCCCAAATACCAAGTGTTTGATTCCTGAGCCTTTTCTCCCTTTGCATATGAGCTAAGATGCTTTCACTGCAAGAAATAAAGGGATTGAGGGTACAGGAATCCGGACCCTGGGAAATGGAAAAGCAGGCCCTCAGTGCCACCTCCATGGAGCTGGAAGAGGGAAATCCATGGGCTTCACCCAACTTCCCCAAAGAACTTTTATCTATCTACTTCCCAGTGTTCTTGGGGTTCCCATTAGTCCCGTGAGGACAAGTCATAAGTAGACCATTCACTTTTGCAGGAATGTTTGACCACTGAACACAGAATTACTGATCCTCTATTCCAACAGCATCCAAATAGACTAGAATATTAAACAAAGTGTGGGGCTGCCCGCTCCTCTTGGGGACCAGCAATTTGGGAGTCATTAAGTTATTTGTGCTTAAGACAGCGATTTTTTAAGTCATTGTAGGGATTTGGGCTTGCAGGAACTCTCTCTGCCATTAAGAGTGCATTCTTGAGCATCCTTGTCTCGCCCTTGTCTGAGAAATAACTCATTTCGGGCAAAGGAAGTTCTTGCTGCAAATTTGTCTGTTTTTTCCCAAATCACAAATTTTCAACACATGTAAATTACAGCTTGGCTCCCAGTACCCCACTAAAAATATTGTTCTCATCAGTTTCTTCTCACCTTTATCCCACATCCCTGCTCCCCACCCCGCTTTGATTCCCCATTTCAATATTAGTGTTCAATCCACACTCGCCCCGCTGCAGCTCGAGGCTGGCTGGGAGGTGCAGAGCATGGAAAGACCGTGGTCGACCTCATCCCCAAAACATGTGCGTTTTCTGAGGCTGCTGATTGGAACACATTGTCTCCAGACAGTACAGAGCTGGGTGTTGGCGCTTCTGCGTTGTCTTTAGTATTCACTGAAAACAGATTGCCTGAGGACCCCCTCTTCCCCCAGCAAGCAACAACACACACACACACACACACACACACACATACACACACTCCCCCCCCCTTCATTTTTTCTCCCTCTTTTTTTTAAGCAATGCTTTGTTGTGCTAAAACTAGTTGGACGAGTTAGGGTGTTGCTGCTGCTCCTGAGGCCCTGGCCAATGGAACCCGATCCACCCCGCTGTGCGTAAGCGCGCAATTAAGGATTTAACCAAGGCTGTGCTGCGCCTCAGCCAGCAGTCAGCCTGCCGGAGACAGAGCCTCCAAGACTCCCAGCCTCCTCCTCGCCGCCGCCGCCGCCTCTCCTCCTCCTCCTCCTCCTCTTCCTCCTCCTCCCTCGCTCCCACAGCCATGTCTGCTTAGACCAGAGCAGCCCCACGGCCAACTCGGGCAGCCGCCGCCGCAGAGCAGCAAGGACAACCGCCGCCGCCAGCGAGCGATGACAGGAGTGTTTGACAGAAGGGTCCCCAGCATCCGATCCGGCGACTTCCAAGCCCCCTTCCAGACGTCCGCAGCCATGCACCATCCGTCTCAGGAATCGCCAACTTTGCCCGAGTCGTCGGCTACCGATTCCGACTACTACAGCCCCACGGGGGGAGCCCCGCATGGCTACTGCTCTCCTACCTCGGCTTCCTACGGCAAAGCGCTCAACCCCTACCAGTACCAGTACCACGGCGTGAACGGCGCCGCCGGCAGCTACCCCGCCAAAGCTTACGCCGACTACAGCTACGCCAGCCCCTACCACCAGTACGGCGGCGCCTACAACCGCGTCCCGAGCGCCACCAGCCAGCCAGGTACGGGGGCTGGGGGTGGGGACCGACACAGGGGGAGCCAGGATCAGGGAGGAGCGACATGCGGTGGGAGATCCGGGGCCGCGCCGTCCACTGCAGTGCGGGCTCACCCGGCGGAAGGGAGTGGGGGCCGGGACTCTGCAACCAAGAGAGGTTCCCGAGCCAGCATTTTAGAGATTCTTAGTAGAGGAAGCCCGCGGGGGAGTTCGGACAAGCGTCTCTCCTCTCTGGTACCCTCGGGCGACCCCTCAGCCGCTGGATTCCCAGCTTGCCCGTTCGGAAGCCGGCGAAGCTGGAAAGAGGGTAGGGGTAGAGAGGGGAAAGAATCAACCAGCCTGAGCGGCGTTTACGTAATGAACGGAAGGTTATTTGCTGGATGTTAGGGTAAGCGTGCTCGAGGAGTGGGAGTGGAAGGCTGCCTCAAAGACTCTGCGGGGATTAGTGTGACAGCAGCCGCGAGCCAGCGTGGTGCGGGTACCCGGAGCGCGCGGGGCGGGGTGGGGGCCGGAGAGCTGTAGCCCGCCAGAGGAAGAGCGCGCCGAGAGCCTTGCGGTTTCTCCAAGGCATTTCCCAAAACAAAAAGCCATTTGAAGGCGGAGGAGGGTTGCTGAAGGGTCACGATATTGGAGCAATACTTTTTTCCTTCTCCCTCAGATGCCTACAATTTGTTTCTCCTTCCCATCTCCTTTTGCATCTGCCTTGAAACTTAGTTGGAGAGTTTAAGAGGGTTAGTGAGCTTGGGCAGTAAGAGAGGTATGAGGTCTCCTAGGAGACGTTTTGCTGGTCAGGTTTGATCTCTTCCCACCAGCACATTAATAATCCTGCTAATATTAGCATCCCCTGCTCTGGCAGAATCGAGACCACAGCCCTCATCCTCCACCCTTCCTCTCCTAGGAGCTCGCCACACACACACACACACACACACACACACCGAGGAGAGGTTCTCCGCCCCTTGCAGAGATGGGCACTTTTGATAAGATGGTACTTTTGTGAAAGGGGACTTGTGGCCCCAGGGCACGTTTGTAAAACACGCGTTCCGAGAGTCTTTTTTCTCCCAAGTCTATACTCACAATTCTGCTAAATTCGTCCTGACCTGCCGCCCCTTTCCTACGAAAACACCCCACCGCGGATTCCTTTTCAAATTGTATTGGAACTATAACTCCTGATAAACTTTAAAAGACTGCGGGGAGGGGGGGCGGGTGGAGGGGGGAGGCGTGTCTTCGTTCCTTTCAGTGTCTCTGAACTTCGTGCATAAATGAAAGATTTTTTTTCTTTTGGCCAAGAACTTATTAAGTCTATTTGTAAAAGAAACCAGACACATCTGTGCCCTCGCAGATCTGCAGGGAGATTATGGGGTCTGCATAATCGGCCCTCTGTCTGCGGCGGCTCGGACGGCTTGCTGCTGAATTGAAGGAGCATAGTTTGCTTGTGGGTCTTTGAACTTTGGAGACCTCGGTTAGCGTCTTCCCTGCCCATGCGTCTGGCCTCTGCGGGCGCCCGAACAGACGCTGACATAAGGGGGGCCGCGGCCCGGGGCCTCCCCCTTGAATCCCCGGGAGCGGCTGGCCAGACTCACCCAAGAAACGTCGGTGAACACAGGGTGGGCTTGAAAACGAATCCGGGTGAAGCAGGAACCGCTGCAAGGGCTAAATCCCGGACGCCGAGAAAGGAGTTTTGCTGTACAAGGCGCCTTGCACAAACCCAGGAGAACCTGAATAAACAGAGTAGGGAATTAATCAGGCTACCTGGATTTTCCACGATGGGGAGAGAGGGGTCTCGTGAAGCAAAGGTGGTGATATGGGGAAAAGAGAGTGAAGGCTGCGTGGTAATAAATTCAAGGACTGTATTTGCAAGTTCTGCAAAAGGGCCATTGTCTGCCGACAACTCTAACCGGGTCTGTTTTGATTATTTAGAGAAAGAAGTGGCCGAGCCCGAGGTGAGGATGGTGAACGGCAAACCAAAGAAAGTTCGTAAACCCAGGACTATTTATTCCAGCTTTCAGCTGGCCGCGTTACAGAGAAGGTTTCAGAAGACTCAGTACCTCGCCCTGCCCGAACGCGCCGAGCTGGCCGCCTCCCTGGGACTGACGCAAACACAGGTAAATCCGGCCGCGGCTGGGCCAGAGCCCCGCCTGGGCTGCAAGCCTGGCTTGGCCGCGGGGTTCGGTCCCGGCGGGCTGGAGCCGATTCAGTAGGGCCCGCGAGAAACTCACAGACAGAAAGACACTGACCCCGCGCCCTTCCCTCTAGGAGTCAGGCCGGGTGTCGCCGCCGTGCGACGGTAGGGATGGGATGGAGACCGCGTTCATCCCGAGATGCAAGCCCCACCCCTTCGAGCCTCGGGCGTTGAGGGGCCGGTTTCCTAGGCTGGAAACAAGGGGAGAGTTGTTTCTAGGACACTCTCGAAGCTGTGAGAAACTGTCTGGTTCTCTGCACAATGCAGAGCCTCTCGGGATGAGCGGGGCCCGGCGGACTCTCGGTGGTCTTAGGCCGCGCGCAAGCCGGGAACGTCGCCTGCAGCCGGAAGAGCTGACGGGTCACGCCCTGCGCCTGCGGAGCTTTAGGCCGCAGCAGCCTGACCTTCCGAGGTGGGAGGGCGCGGTTGTACGGGGAAATCTGCCCTGGATCGTCCCGTTCCCTTCACTCCCACCCCAGCCCCACGGGGGTCTTGGGAAGAATAAAGAATGTCATCGGAGCCGAGGAGGGAGTGAAAGGGGTCGGTCGGGAAACGGGGAGACCGCTCCTCGTTCGCCACACTCGCGCACGCTCGCGTAGCCAGTCCCGCTCCCCTAGCTCACCGGGCCCTGGCGGTTGTTCTGGAGACGTTCGTGGCGCCGCTTTGTAGGCGCTCCGCGCAGGCCTACCCGTGAGCGCTCGCGGCCGCGGACACTCGCGCCCCCTCCCCCGGCCCCAACAAAAGACAAAAGCCTGGGGGTCCTGCCCCAGCAGCAGCCAACAGGGCGCCCTCTGGGGCCCGAGATGCAGGCTTTGCCCCCGGCCCAGCCCCTTGACCGTGGGCCGAGAGCTGCGGGGAGACGCCAGGGCCTGGCCTTCTGGGGGCCGAAATCGCCTCCAGTTGCCACCCTGGGGGAGGCGCGCGGGCAGCCTCTGAGTGTCCCGGTAACGTGTGCCTTTGTTCCCCCACCCAGGTGAAAATCTGGTTTCAGAACAAAAGATCCAAGATCAAGAAGATCATGAAAAACGGGGAGATGCCCCCGGAGCACAGCCCCAGCTCCAGCGACCCTATGGCGTGTAACTCGCCTCAGTCTCCGGCGGTGTGGGAGCCCCAGGGCTCGTCCCGCTCGCTCAGCCACCACCCTCATGCCCACCCTCCGACCTCCAACCAGTCCCCCGCGTCCAGCTACCTGGAGAACTCGGCTTCCTGGTACCCGAGCGCGGCCAGCTCAATCAATTCCCACCTGCCGCCACCCGGCTCCTTACAGCACCCGCTGGCGCTGGCCTCCGGGACACTCTATTAGACCGGCCGCTTTCTCTTGCTGTCTTTTTTGGGACTACTGTGTTTTTGCTGTTTTAGAAAATCATTTAAAAAAAAAAAAAAAGGAATTCATATGGGGAAGTTTGGAAAACAGAAACAAAAAAGATTCATGTGTAAAGCTTTTTTTGCATGTAAGTTATTGCATTTCAAAGAACCCCGTCCCCCCTTTTTTTACAGACGAACTTTTTTTGCGCAACTGTGGACACTATCAATAGTGCCTTGAAATCTATGACCTCAGATTTTCAAAAGACTTTTTTCAATGTTATTTTAACCATGTAAATAAGTGTAGATAGAAGAATTAAACTGTATATTCTGGATAAATAAAATTATTTCGACCATGAAAGCAAAATGCTTCTAAAAAATACTCCATTTGCCCCACTTATAATGGGCTAGTGACATTTTGTGCAGGCAATTAAAGGAAGACAAACTCTGCAGAGATCCAACAAGGCAAAAGGGAAGACAGAAACTGGGGGCTGTGTAGATGCAGAACTGTAGATGTGTATATGTTGGATGCTGCACTTTATATGTCTATATACATATGTGGCCTGTTTAGAGTACTGCCACATAATATACATTTAGGTGTTTTTTGGCCTAACCACAAAAACATTTAGATAATTTTAAGTTTAACCCCAAATTGTTTCAGGTAGAAAGTAATGCTGGAATATAAATACAGCCCTCCCTGTGTGTAAGAAAGCAGCAGAAATCCCTCAATAACCACTCTGAATTCTAAGCTCAAAGCAATTATGGTGGAGACTGACCCCCTCCCCATCAGCCTCTGTGTATTGCCAGAGCAATTAGACAAATTACACTCCCTTCAAAGGGAGCTTCCAGAGATAAGAAAATGAAGAAAAAGAAGAAAAAGAAATTTCCCCTTCTATTACATTTTTTAAAAAACCTGAAATGTTTGCAGTGTGGCAAATGGTAGTACCTTGAACTCAGTGTATGATTATAAATGTATCTGAGCTCTTTCACAAGAGGAAAGGATCACAGGACTTGAAAACAATGATGGACCTAAATCAGTAGGCCAAGCAGGGCATGTGTGTGTAGGGGGGATGCATTCGTTCTGCCAAGAGAGGGAATTATGAGGTGGAGGAAAGGAAGGAAAGTATTGTGGCCCCGTGTTGATTTCATATCATGTGAGACAATATTCCAAACATAAATTACTTCCTTCATCCTCTTTACCGCTCTGGTTTTTTCAGGAAGGAGCTCTCTCTGCTTTGCTTTTACATAAGACAGTGGCAAAGCAGGTTCCAAACGATGGGAAACTGCATCTGTTTGCAGGGATTTCTCTTTTGTGAAGCCTTCTCTGGGGCAGAAAGGAAGGACTTGCAGCAACCCTGGCCTCTGTCGCGTCCTTCTCCCTGCACCTCTGCATACAGACATCAACAGAGTGACCAGAGCTACAGCCCGGGTCTAGAGCTGTACTCCCAGGCCTGAATTGTGGGTGTCTTTTTGACTGTCCTTTAGTTCGCCTGACTCTGTTTCCTTGGGATACCAAGGGAAATCGTTTGTTGGAAATTACAAGATGCGTGAGATATATTTTACAGCTAGGAAGTCAGCAGCAATAAATTTGACAAAATAGTTTTCTTGGGCGGGGGTGGGGGCGTGGGGGGAAGATTAGAACGTAAAAATTTACATCCTGTCATCTGAGGACTTCTGAGAAGGTTCTTCCAGGATTGGGAGACTAGACCTGAAAAGGCACGCTGTGTGCCCTGAGGGGAATTTACCTGTGTGCTCTCTCTCCTTCTCTTTCTCTCTTATTCTCCTTTCCTCTCCTCGTCTCCTTACTTCTCTTCCCCTTTCCTTTCTAGCCTGCCAATTTAGAAAGACCTTGAGGGGATTTGATGGTTTGCCGGTCTTGAGAGGCACCCTGCCTGGCTCCGGGGCGGCGCATGGGCCGCGGCCAAGGCTGTGGACCCCTCCTCCTCCCCCACCCCCAAAGCGTTTCTCTTCTCGAAGCTTCTCGCCCCCACCCCACCCCTTCGTTCCCCTCCAGCCCTCCTTTCTCTGAAGAAGGTCCGGATGGCGACGCGCTTGGGGGAAAGCCGTGCGGAGCCCACTTTGTTTTCTGCGCTGGCAAAGAACAGGAGGATGAGGGGGAAAGGTAGAGGGATCCATTTCCTGCTTTCCATCCTTGGCTTGTAAGGCGTGCGGGAGTTTCCATTGCACCGAGAGCCAGCGCTTTACGTCTGGTGAATCCGGCTGAGAGAAACGACACCCCCCCCCCGCCGCGGTTTCCGAGCGCCAGCTTCTTCCTGCGCTGGCACCCCTCGCCGCCCTCGGGTGCGTGTTCGCGAAGGCTGGAGGGGGCGCACCCACTGGGGGCCTGAGTGGCAAGAATGTGCTTGGAGCACACTCTTTACCTTTCTACACGTGGAGAGGGCAGATATTGTTCCAGCCGTCCCCATCACCTCCCCTCCTCTCTCCTGCTTTGAAAAGGGGATCCCTTCACTACCACCCCCGATCGGCCGGCGCGGTCAAGCGGAGGGAAGCACGAGTTCGGACTCTTCCCGGAAAGAAGAAGAAAGCTCTTCTTTAACGACCACCCCGCCACCCCCAGCCTTGACACTGCTTGTTGTTAAGGACACCAGAGCCTCGTTGCGACGCGGGCACGCATGACGCCGCGCGGACAGACTAGGTTTCAGGATCCCTTCCCTTGTGCTAACCTCACTTCTTCCACTCGCAATGGCCTCTTCTCTCTCGCGGTTTTTTTTTTTTTATAACTTGGTCCGGGAGCCGTGGACGAAAATATTCTGGCAAACCAGTCTGCAGCGGGTTTTCCCTGGCACCGCGGGGATTCTCCCTGGGGAATTTAACTCCCTGCAGTCCTGCGCCCAAGGATGTAAAAATAACAGATCCTCAGCAAAGGCTAAAAATATCCGTGTGATGTTCCTCTCCCTTGCCCTGGCTTCCACCCTCCCTCCTTCTCACCATTGTTTATCCCTATATCTAATATAAACATGTACCACTCCCCAGCATAGTCCCGGTCTGCCCGACCCCACTCTCCTGACCTCTGCCTGCCCCTTCCGGTCCCCACTTGCCAAGCTCTCAGTCTAGTGCTCCCGAGATGTCAAGCTCACCCCAAGATTTAATTTTCTTTTCCGTGGGCTTCTTCACCGCGCCTCCCATACTCCCCATCTTCAGACCACCTCACAAAGCCCAGGAGGCCGAGGGCATGCTGGCAGCCAGGGCCAGTATGATTCTTTGGTGCCCTGTCCGCCTCCTGGGCCATCGTGTAAAAGAGCAGATAAATTGGCCTTTGTTTGAGGCTCGCGTTGGGCTAGGCGGATTTCTGCCCTTACTCCCCCGCCCTTTTTCCTGGCGGCCACCTCCTTGTGGAACAGGGGGCGGCCTGGGGAGCCGAGAGAAGCCGCATTCCTGTGGGTGCCAGGCGGCTCCAGTGCTGAGCCACAGGGCCTGAGACACACACACAGAGGAACCCGCAGACCTCGTTGCCCTTGATCTCGCTCCCTCTCTCTCCCTCCGGTTGGGGCACCCACCCGGGAGCCTGTCCACCCACACTCGGATCCACCCAGGTCTCGGCCTCGGGCAGGAGCGTGTTGACCCGCACACCGACACACGCACGCACACTCTCCCGATGACACAGGCACAGGCTAGGCAGGGATCTCCCCGCCCATGCCAATCCTCTCTCTCCCGCCCCTTATCCCACAATCCCAGACGCGCCGGCTGGCCTCCTTTGGCTTCTTTGATCCCACCGGACGCCCCACGGCTCGCGCCGTCCCGGCCGCGCCGTCCTGGGAGTCGCCCGTAGCGCGCCAAGGCCAGGCGGTGCTCGGCTCCTCCCAGCGCGCTCTGAAGCTTACTCCGACCTTGACACCACTCGGCCTCCAGAGCTCCCCAGCCCTAAGCGCGAGGGATGCCTCCTGGAACGCTGCCCCTTGGCCCTCTCACGCCCCCCAGCGCCTCCTTTTATTCGAAGAGAGGGACCTTTAGGGCTCCCCAACCGTCACCCCCTCCCCACCCCGTCCCGCAACCCCTCGGATGGCGCGCCTCCCGCCGGCCGCTGGGATCCCGCCAACCCCGAGCTCTCGAGCCCTCCCCGGAGGCACGCCCTGAGGACAGACGCCCTCCGGCACCTCTGGGAAGCGCGCCACACCGGCGGATCCGCCTGCGGTCACCCCTCTCCTCCGCCCTTAAGCACCCCCTCCCACAGCGGCTGGACGGAGGTTCCCGCCTCCCGGGAGGTTGGGGAGGGGGCGCTGCGGCTCGCGCTCCCAGGTTGCCTGCGAGTGCTGCACACTGTACTTGGTTTTTCCATGGTCCCAGCGAACTCTGGGCCTCGAAAACAGCCCAAATAGTGGTAGCACATATGGGATTGGCTACATATTTTTCTACGCAGCCCCGTCCCCCCACCCCCGCCCCACCCGCGCCGCATCCGCGTTTTCTTTTGCATCTGACAAGCTTTAGGTTCCCCTGTGGTACAGGGCAGAAAGTATACACACAAGAGTATCGACTGCGGAGGGGCGGGGGAAGACTTCCCTTTCAATCATCCAGGGCTGCCGGCTGTAATGTAATAACCTGTTTTATAGGTCGAGCTCTAACCGTAAAGATAGGAACCGAGGGAATTTACATGAATCTCTCTTTAAAAGAGAAGAGAGTCCTGATTTGCAGCCATTGTTTCTGCTCTTTTGTTCGCTGGGACTCCGTATTTACTTCTGATTTATGGGGATCCGAAGGAGTCTCTTTGCCAAAAACGCACGTATTATTGAGTCTGTTCCACATCCTAAACCAAAATTTATATAAAACCGTGAAATACCACACATTACGACCTTTCGCCACAGGAAGGGGAAAAAATGGCTTCATAACATCATTCTACACACACACACACACACACACACACACACACAAGTTTCAGTGAGGATTCTCTGTCAAATCTCCACCATGCACAGTCTAGTGTACTTTTTTTTTAAGAAGTAGGTGGAGGTGAAGGGCGGTAGACAGTACCCAAGCTATGATTTATTTTAAAGCATTTTTTTTTCTTGGAAAGGCGACAAGAAGCCACTGGAAGCTTGTTGTCATTCAAGGACTATTTCTGCCGTTTGTCATTTGCAAGATGGGAGAAGAGGGCGGGGGAGGAGGCAGGATATGGACTCAACTTTCATCTATAAACAGGGGTCACTAAACAGGGGACATTTCATTATTGCCCTTAAATTCACAGGAGCTAGTAAGCCTGCTTGCCACCCTGCAGGGTGGCCCTGGCTGGGCAGCTCCAGGGTCTGTGAGGTGGTGGGAGGAGGGAGAATCCTCACACACTGTCCTACAGGCTGAAAAAGATGCCCAGGAAATTCTCTGTGCTCATGGTGGGAAAATTGAACTCCTGGGAATCTGTGGGCTTTAGGTGTCCCCGACCAGGACATCCCCACCAGGAACCAGAACTGGACTCCAGAAGTTTCATCCTGGCCGGGGTTCATCCTCCTCATCCTCAGGAGGTAGCAGCTGGAACCCAAGGTTTGCTTTCACTCTGGAACCAGCACAGCGCCCCAGCCTCTCTCCAGACTCACTTGCTGTAATTCTCCAACTCCCTCTCTCCTCAGTCCCTCCATAGTTTAAGGAGACTGACCTTGCTCTTTTACAACCATATCTGGGGCAGGGACAGTTCTTTAACAAAAATACCAGACTTTCTGGAATACAGAAAGAAGTACATCAGTGACTTGTAGCAAAAGAATCAGCTGGACTGGTTTACATGAGAAGGGGAGCGTTAATTAATAAAAGTTAGTGATAGGATTAAAGGCAACAGCCGGCGAAGCCGAGTGGAGGAGACAGCTTCCCAGCCGGTTTTATTTAATTAGCAGCCATTAATACATTTTCTGCTAATATCCTTTAGAACTCTCAGTGACTTGTTCCCAGTGAAAGAGAATGGAGATGAAGCTTAGGAACACTTACAAACATCCAGGGCGTTTTGCTCTGATGACAAGAGAGATTGCAAATTCATTTTTTTAAATGTTCATAAACAAATGACAGGCACATTCTGAGGCTGCCTTGATGGAGACAATTGTGAAATTGACAAATGGTCTTTGCTTGGGGGAGGGGCACTTTTTTTGTTTGTTTTTAAGTGAAGATAATGCCTTAGGAGAGAGAAGGGGGAAGGGGGGGAAAGACAAGTTAAAAAAAAAAAAGAAAGAAAAAGAAAAATTATTTCAGACTCCAGGCAGCAGCAGATGTAGAAGCCCTTGCAAACACATCAGCCTTACACATATTGAAGATTTGGACACGTAATGCTTCAGACCACTGATCTGCTATTTTCTTAATTCCCGCTCTTCTTTTTCCATATGAATCAGTCTTTTGTCCTTCAGGGTTTGATTTGATCGCTACTGTTCACATTTCACTTTTGTATTTTCCTCTTCCTATACCATTACTCATTGAGTGCCCTGTGAAATTACAATCGTACATTTTCAACTCAGCAACCCATTTGCCGTGCAAAAATAGGGTCTAAATAATGGCTGAATTAGCCCTACTGGACAGTTTCAGATGTAACACTCTGTAATAATTATATTGCAGGCTGGATTAGGATGCTATTATCATAATCTGGACGTTTACAATTATCTGTAATTTGCAAAGATGCGCCAGGTCTTGATTACAGCAGGTTTTTTTTTTTTGTATCACGCTAACCATCACTAAACAGTGACAGTAATAACAGCTAATTTTGCTGGCAATATAAGAGGTGCTGGGGTGTGCAAACAATTTCACACCTGGATGTGCTCACTCAACCAAGAATATAGAGAAAGAGCTTCTGCCCTGAGACTCAGAAAAATATTCTCCTCTGCTTCTGTTCAGTATAGATTTCTAGACCCTGATCACTGCTTAAGAGATATTCACTGGGGGTAAGTTTTTATTTCTTGCATACTTCAAGACACAGTTCATATTTCTCTTCTCACACTTTCCAAGCTATATGTGGTGCTGCTGTGATTTATTATGGACTGCAACTTTGCTTTAGAGATGTTTTTGAATTCTGACCTTTTATCGCCCTTAACAGTAGAAGGGTGGTCGTTCTGGTGAGTAAAAGGATTTGGGTGAGAATGGGATCCTTAAGAACTCGATTGTCTTTCTTGCTTTCTGTGCTGTTGATATTTGGTGCAGCTTGTGACTAGAGACTGGGAAATGGACCGGGTTTCTGTAAGGTATGGAGGGAGTCTTCTGGAGATTCCAATCTAAAATATATTTGAAAAGTTGTTACTCAAAGCTAGTCCTAGACGAATCCATTGAGGTCTTTACATGTGGCGATGATTTTAAGTTTGGGGGCGCTGAGAGAGCAAACGGAGTTCGCGACAAGTGCTCCTTTAGCATCACGGGTATGCGGACATCGGCGACGGCAGGTGTAGTCTGAATCTCTCGACTTTATAGCCCCTTTGACGCCTTCCTCCATTTGGGAGAAAGTTTTCCGGAATAACTGGCCTCTGAAACCCTTTAGGGCTGCTTTGCGGTGCCTTTGCCTCAAGCTGGGGGTGGGGGGAGGGGGAAGGGGTGGGATGCCGATCGTAGAGCTGTTGCCCACGAGGCCCAAACGCCGCGACCTTGGGGTTGGAGGGGCACGATTGGCTGAGACGCAGAGCCGAGCTGCGGAGCCAGGGAACCAGTTTGATTTAGGAATGCACCCGAGGAAGACCCTCGCAAGAAGCAGTGCAGTTCTATCTATAGATGACGCTGTTTCCTGACCCAGTAGATGCTGGAAGCAGCTAGAGATGTTAAGTGCAGGAGCCTGAGAAATCTTTGGTTCCCTCACCCCAATGCAGAAAGGCCTTTCTCCAGCGGGAACCTTTGGACGAAATTGTGTCAAAAGATAATGAGATGCTTATTGGCGCCGAGAAGAAATTTTCCCCTTCACCCTCACCGCCCATGCAGCTACTGTTCTTTTTTTTTTACTTGGAAAATATGGTCAGAACGAGGCTCTAGAACTCGAACTCCGGGGAAGTTCGAACGTGGGGAGGCGTAGTAGGCACCGAGACTGGGCGCTGCCTTCGCCTACGCCCCTCCTACCAACCCTTCTCTGGGGAATCACTTTACTATGGGGTCAATACATTCTAAAGAGAGAAAATGTTAACCCTTGAGGTTCAGAGGACCCAGAGGAAGCCCAATTCCAAAGCCAGTTCTGGAGAGGACCCCTTGGCAGAACTTCCTGTTTAATTAAACTCATATTAAGAGGTAGAAAGAACGAGACAGGAGCAACATGGTAACACCTCCAATGCGTTAAAATGCATTTTCTGGGTTTCAGAATTCCATGCACTCACAGTGGTTTGGCATGTGTCTGGTGAATTTTTTTTTTCAAGAAAAATTAGTGTTGGTTTCGATGTACGGTAGCTTCCTCTCTAACGTAATTTGAATAATTCAGCAAAGCCCCACTACCAGCTGTACTTCTGCAGCCTCTTCCATTCTTTTCAGCATTATAATTTTGGTTAATTTTCAATTTTAGGTCCTACGTCTCTGCAATTTGTGTATGAATAACAGAATAATTTCCCTCTTTTGTTTCGCCTTTCCTGTTCCTGAATCTAAATAAAGATGGCTTTTTAGTATTAAAAGTGGAGGAAAATTACAGGTAATTATCTTTGACGGTAAAAACGCTGTAATCAGCGGGCTACATGAAAAATTACTCTAATTATGGCTGCATTTAAGAGAATGGAAAAAACCTTCTTGTGGATAAAAACCTTAAATTGTCCCCAATGTCTGCTTCAAATTGGATGGCACTGCAGCTGGAGGCTTTGTTCAGAATTGATCCTGGGGAGCTACGAACCCAAAGTTTCACAGTAGGAAGGGGGAAAAAAGAAAAGAAAACATTTTTCCTAATGTAACAATACGAATGCTAGAAAATGACAAGACTGATCGGTTTTAAACCATTCTGAAGACTGACTGAGCGTGGAAGTTGCTCAACAAAAAAAGGAACGGGTATATTGGTAAGTAGTCTTTGCTTTGTGTCTAATTATAGTGACTGTCCTTTTGCACGACTGTATGTCGCTGTCATTATATGGAGCACTCTGAGTATCTCTATTGACTTCTGATAAATGGCTCAGTGGTTTCAAGGTTCATAATTTGAAGGATGCCCAGGTCTGTAGCCATTAATTCTCGCAGTATGGGGCTTCCTGCTTGTGTGACGAAAGGACTTTTCATTTTCATTATTTCTGTGCTTTCCACTAGATCGGAAGGATGTATTTCTTCCAGGATCGTGTATTTTCCTATCTAGCTAGCTTGCAAAGGGTTGTAAACATGAAGTAGTCATAACTGTGCATTTACTTTCTGTTTTTTTCTTTTATTCTTTCTCTTTTTTTGTTAAAAAAAGCTGCTTCCAAACAAAGACAAATACAGCTGTATTATTTTGGCTGAGGAAAGGGAAAGGAGAATACTCAGTGTCAGCACTGGAAACTATTGGATGTCTAGAGGTTAACCTGGGGTTAGATCATTCTAATGATTTTTTAAAATAGATAAATGTGTAGAAATTACAATAAAACTATAATATATAAAGGAAGCTGAGAAAACATCCATGGTAAACGTTAAAGTACTTAAGACAAAGGCCAGTGCTGCAAACTGCTATCTTTGCAGGCATTTGATGTTTATATATAGGGTTTCCCATATTAGGAAATAGGAATTCTTTTAAGAGTGATAGAAAATATACTGGGAGGGAGGGAGGAGGGGGTGGTGAGATAGAGACACACAGAGAGAAATATACAGGACACTCCCAGCGTTTTGTGGCTTTTACTCCATATATGAAAGAAGACAAAAACATACAAAGTATATGTACAACTAAAATTCAACAATATATACAGAAATGTTTCTTGATATAAATGTCCCTATTAGCTTAGTGAATGCCACCAATTCACCTAGTAAAGATGTCAAAGCAATAGAATGGTGATTTTGGTTGTTTCCTCTGTCTTTCCTGATTCCAGTTCAGGGTTTGGGGGTAGGGGTGGGGGAAAAGTGGTTTTGTTTTGTTTAAATCATCATTCTTGCTCATTGCATTTTGATAAAACATGCAGCGTTCCCTCTGTGGCAACGTTCTAATCTTACAGCTGATTTTTCTTTAGAGTAGGGCTGTTATGTGAGGGTTTCTTTTTTCTTTCCTTCCTTCCTTCCTTCCTCCCTCCCTCCCTCTTTCTTTCTCTCTTCCTTTTTTCTTTCTTTCTTTTTTTCTTTCTTCCGTTCTTTCTTTCCTTCGTCAGTCTGGGATTGTAAATAAAAATGCAGGAGTCCGAAATGCTTCTCTTTCATCATGTAATGTCTTAAGTTCATTAAACAAGTAAAAACGCTGCCATGTTTGCGCAGATTCTTCTGGTGGGGGAAAATGTCTGTTAAAAAAAGTCCTTTTGATGGATACTCCCAAAGAGAAAAAGAGGCTCAGAGCCTGGATCCCAAGGGGTAAGGGAAAATATCCTTACAGTGAGAGGTTTCAGGAGTGCTGGCACAGAAACCAGTCCCCCCCATCCTCTCTCTACCTCTATCTCTCCTTCTCTCTCTCTAAGATGCAAAATCAATTACTGAGGCTGCTCAAGGGAAAAGGCAGATGAAGAAAGGAAATGAAAAAAATAAAGGTGGGAAGGAAGGAGGGAGGCAAAAAAAGGAAGAGAGTGAGAGAGAGAGAGAGAGAGAGGCTGAGGGGAAGGGAGAGGAGAGAGAGGGAGCAAGCACCCAGACGGTCTGGCCACACATAAGAGTCCTCCCAAGCCTGCTCCTTGGCTCGGTTTGGCAGATGCAAGCAGGTCCTGGATCCTCCTTGCCTTGTTCAGACGTTTCCCTAGGGTATCGATTTCCCTCGGATAACTCACATCATCTGCGGTCTCTGCATCGTGTCCTGGTGTGGAGAGGAGTACCAATGCGAATAGCCGGGCATGTAGCTGTTGGGGGGCATACTGACACCCTTGGCCGAGGCGGAAACGTCCCACACCGGAGGCAGCGCCGGCGAGCGCGGCGACAGGGCCGCTGAGCCCGGGAGAGGGTCGCTCTCATGCGGGTTACTGCCCTGCTTCAGCAGTTTCTTAAACTTAGAGCGTTTGTTCTGAAACCATATCTTCACCTGGAACGAAACGCAGCAGTGATCATTAGGCCCGAAAAACATCGAACCAGTGCCTATAGCTGGGAGAAGAAAAAAAACAAACCCGGGAACGCCAAGCCCTCAAGACCCCGCCTTCCTCCACCTCTTTCTAGCCGCTCCCCTCTCCCCTACCCCACCCCACCCCCGCCATTTACTTGGTATCTTGTCCGGATACCTAAAGTCATTGTAACTCTTCAGTTAGATGCAAGCCTAGGTTTGAAACAACAGCATAAATAAGAATAAAACAAGAATAAAGGCGAATGAAATAGCTGGCTTCAAAGTCTAAAGGAGTAGTTTTAAACGGAAAGCCAACTGAATGCACTTCCTCAAATAGTCTGGCATCTCTGCATGTACTGTGAGCAAATGACTAAGAACAGATGAAAGCCTGTACATTTATAACCAAATGCCTTGACCATACCTATGCATATACTGCATATGCCACAGACTGTACATGGAGCATCTTTCTTCTGACATCATCCTGCAGGGATTAGGGACTGTGCCTCACTCGTTCCCTACTTTGTATGTTGCTCAGTCAAACTGTGGTCATGATTGTTAGTGCAGTCACTAAAAGTCAAAGGGCTCCGGAAAGTTAAATGCGAACCAGGACTCTAAGACGGGAGCATATCTAAGCTAACATCCCAGATCTACTGTATTTGAAAAAGGACATTCTATGGTACAGCTTCCTGTACCTTTAAAATTACTTAGCCTTAGGAGTCTGCTTTTCCAAGAGGAATACAAGCTACTGAGTAGCAGGAATCCCTTTATACATGGTTCCAGTGGCAACATGGCAAGAGAAAGCAGGCTGAACTGAAAAGAAGAGCTTGAGGAGCATCTGTTCTAAGGCACCATAGAATCACTCCCCAGCAGAGTCTCATAAAACCTGAAGTCCCCTTGCTGAAGATCACCCACTTCAGATGAGGCCTACCACCCCATGCAGCTAAGTTAATCGACAAGGACAAAAACCACAGGTGATTGCGCCCTGGCTTTATGACCAGGGTCCTAATACACCTGCCTAAACCTCTTCCTGTGAAGTCTGAAATGCCCCATATGTCTTTCAAATTAGTAGGACGGGAGAACTTCAGCAACTGTACTTAACTGAGGCTTCACCCGCTGTAATTTGGGCGCATTTCTCTTTGATCTCCAGCTCTGCCATTGCTCCCAAGTTCTGTGATCCAGGGAGGCACCTTAGCCTGCATCAACCAGTCAACCAGGACGATTTAACCACTGAGTTTATGGCAATTTTCAGAAAAACTCACCTCACGCATCCTAGGATGAAGAGTTTGCACCTTGGTCCCCTTACTAAATCCTATTGGAACCTATGCCTGTCTGGCTAACACACCCCCCTTTCACTTCGTAATTCTTTCAATGCCAATGAGTTGAAATCCTTATTAAGTCCCAGGGCCCACAAAAAGATCCTTAAGAAACATGGGTCTTATTCTGGCTCCTGACCTGAACATCTTTTTCTCTTTCTCCTGCTTGTTCTCTTTTGTGTTGTTCTACTCTGGAATAGGACTTGAATAACTATCAGTTTGGTCGCCAAAGGACACTAGGCTGGGGTGGGGTCGTCGAGGGTTGGGAGGATGTGCAAATCCAATCCAGTATTCAACACCAGGTCATTTATTCCAAACTGTGTTGTCCCGGGAAAATGCGTAACTGGAGCAAAGGCATTTGTCATTAAGCTCCTTCCATCCTTGGTTGACTAGGCCAAGAGTTCCTCCTGATGTGCTCCCTGCCCAATCTGAAAGTGGGGTCAGCATTTCAGGAATACTCGGGCTTCTCGGGAATTACCTGTGTTTGTGTCAGTCCTAAGGAAGCTGCCAGTTCAGCTCTCTCAGGAAGGGCCAGGTACTGAGTCTGCTGAAAGCGATGGTTTAAAGCCTGGAGCTGCAGGCTGGAATAAATGGTCCGAGGTTTCCGAATCTTTTTCCCTTTTCCATTGAACCTGATTTCCCCGTTTTCAATCACTGTGGTTTTTTGTTGATCTGCAAACAAAGGATACAGAGGAGCGGTCACCCGTGAGGCTACTGCTGCAATCTCCCTGAGCTTGGCCTGGCCTGCGCCGAGTCTTCCTAAAGCCAATAAGGGTTTCCTCGAAGCGTCCCCACGCCACCCTGACCTCTCTGGGTTCACAGTGACCGGGTGCTCCCAGCGGCTGCAAAAGCCTCTTTCCGACCCTGACTCTGTCTCTCATAATGCGCGGTGGCCGTACAGAGGGAGCGCCCTGGGCCCCGGGGCAAACAGCCTAGCTCTGCCGCAGCGGAGGCGGCGCCAGCCGCTCTCTGGGGCGCGCGGCGCCGCTGGGCGACTGCTCTCTCCGCGGAGCGGGGCCCCTCGGCCTGGCTTTACAGTGCCCTAAGGTGTGCTTGAGCCACCCTCGTGATTTTGCGGCCAGCTGGCTTGATGTCACTAGCTCCAAGCCCCGTGCATCAAGATCCCTCGGTGTGTCCAAAAATGATTCTGCTGAGAGGGACCAAAACCCCAAACAAAACACAACGAGCCGCTCAGACCAGCACCCGAGCAGGCTGAGCCTCACGCGGCAACTTTGTCCCAGGGGTGCTGAGCCCTGGGCTTCACCTCCACGAACAAAGGAGCAGCCAACAGTGTATCGAAAACCCAAGGGAGGGGGCCCAGTTAGGGGTGGGTGTGGGAGACACCTCAAAGCCTGCGGGAAAGAGCCCAGTTGTCACCAGCTTAACCAGAGCCGGAGGCCACGCCAGCTTCTCCCCGGGTCACCGAAGCGCACCGGGCGCCTCACGCAAAGTAGGCCACTGGCCGCCCAGATTAGGCTGGGGAGCAAAACACGCTCCCCAGTTCCGGCCCAGAAATGTCCCCAGTCCTGCCAAACGCGGTTCACAACCCGGAGGGGAGGAGGGAGCCAAAGGGCGCACGGACCCATAGGGCTAGAGAGCGCAGTGCGGACCAACAGGTCGAGCGAAGCCCGCGCCGAGCCGGAGGCGCGGCCCGAGCGGCGCGCCAGAGACGAGGGAGCGAGACGGGTCCAGCCTCGAGGAAGCCGAGGGTCCGCGGCTGCGGGAAGGGGCCCGGCCGGGCGAGGCCGGCAGGCCGGCGCCAGGAGAGCGGGCGCGCACGAGGCCTGGCCGGGGGCGCGCCGGGCCTCCTGGGGGAGGGGGCCGGCGGAGGCCCCGGCGTTGAGGAAGTAAACGGGGCGGGCGGGGTAGGGGGCAGCCGGGAGGCGGGAGAAGCGAGCTGCCCCAGCGGCCTCTCACCTGTGTCGTCCCCTCGCGTCTGGGCGGCCGCGCTGCTGTTGTGGTAGGACTGGAGGTAAGGGCTGTGCTGCGAGTGGCTCATGTAGGGGTAGGCGGCGAGCGAGCGGTGGTTGTAGGAGTTGCCGCCGCCCGATGCGTAGGGCGAGCCGTGGTGGTGGTGCTGGTGGTGGTGGTGGTGCGAGCCGGCCGCCGCCGCCGCCGCCGCCGCCGAGTGCAGGCAGTGCAGAGGGTAGTGCGCGCCTGCCATGGCCGGGGAGCTCTGCTGCGAGTGCGGCTGCGGCGGCGGCGGCGGCGGCGGCGGCGGCGGCGGCTGCTGTTGCTGCTGCTGCTGCTGCTGCTGCTGCTGTTGCTGCTGCTGTTGTTGCCCGAACTCCATGAAGGCGGATTTGGACGAGTCCTGGCCTTCCAAGCCGTCAGCCATCGTAGTCATGGTCATCATCAAAACTTTGGGGGCTGGAGAAAGCCTTCTCCCGGGTTTCCTCCACCCTCCCCCACTTGGCTCGCGCCGCTCTCCCCTCTGCAGCCACCTTAGCTCTTGGGATCCTTGCAAAATAAAAATAAAAATAAAATAATAATAATGATAATAAAAATTTTAAAAAAGAGGGGGCGGAGGTGGTTCTCCCTCTCCTTCGCTCTTCTCTAATATATATATATATTTAATATAGAGATATAGTGAGCGGGGCCTTGTTAACTCAAAGGGAGGAGGAAGGGGGAGGGATGGGAGAGGAGAGGGGGGAGGGGGGAATCTTCTCTCCCCCCCTTCTTTTCCCCCCTTGGATTTTTTGGGGGCTGGTGCAGTTTAAGGCAGAGATTTTAAGGTGGATTCTGCGAAAGTTGCGCGTCTGCTTTCAGACTTGATGCAGACGCCACGAGTCGAACGGTTTGTCTCCAAAGGGCAGCGCCTCCCCATTGGTCAGTCGCCCCCTGACGTCACCGGCGCACGGCTTCCACTGGTGTGTGCGCGGCTCGCCGAGTTCTTCGCCTACCTTCGGCAACTCCAATCCCAGCCCCGAGCTGCAGCCGGGGGCCGCTCAGCTCCGCGCACAGGGCCTCCGGGGAGGGAGGTGCCTCCGCCCGGCCTGTCGCCGACGCCTCCCGCCGCAGCTCGAGCCCCCAAACCCGGAGCCTCAGTTCCCAATACCGCAGCCCTGGAACAGCCTGGCAGAGGGCTGCTCTCTCTCAGTCCCCTTGCACCCTAGCAGGCTGCCTGTGCTCAGAAGCAGTGTCCTCCGCATTTAAAGCAGGGCCCCCTCCCTTGACCTCCTCCCCCCGCCCCCAGTCCCACTGCAGTCCCGCGGGAGCACCCTGTCACCGTGGATTTTTCTAGACGTACTTTATTGAAACCACAGAGGGAAGAAGAGCCCCCCACACCTGGGCCCCACCCCATGGGGGGGTAGTAAAGAAAAAGAAAAATCAGACCCTATTCTGGCGAGGTTCCTGCCGTTTCAGGTCGTTATCTCTTATATAGTGAACAAAAAAAAGGGGGGGAGAAATCTTTTTTCCCCCAGAACGCAGCAGCTTGTTCTAAAAGCAAATCGTTGGAGGACTGACAGTAATGCATTTTTTCCTATTGAAAACAGAAGCTACTGTAATGCTTTCAAATATATGCAAATGATACATGCGGTTAGTGGTCTGGCAAATCTTGATTACAATATAAACTACCCAAGTAAAAGTGCCTTCGTCCTAAATTTGTCTCTCGATTACAATTCCAATTGATTTTATTTTATTGTCAACATTGTTAATGATAAAAATAGAGTCGTTTTACAGTTATTTTTACTTTCTGGAAGGAGGCAATTAGAGTTCTAATCAGGAATACACAAAAATCTCCCATGATTAACTGCAGTACTTTGTTCAAATTGCTGCTATAAAATTCAGAACAATTTGCCTGTAATGATTATGGACTGGGTTTATTTTGGGAGGTGGAATAAAAGTGGATATAGCATAAATTATCCTCTAATTATACACCAGTGTCGCCTCAATTATCCTCTTATCAAAATGGTTGTCTAACTGCCGCATTTAGTTTCAATTCTCTCCTTTTTTTCTATAAAAAGAACTTCATACCTTGTTATTATTAATCCATTTATTATTTGCAAGGGGATTTATATCCGCACATCCAGGTGGTAGAACCACTTCTCTTTCAAAGATGGACTGGGGAAAGACATTAAGTTCGGAGCCGCCCAGGGCTGCGGATCTAGCCTTTCTCCCTCTAGTCTCCAGACCCACTCAGGTCGAGGCAGCCGAGCAGAGACAGAGGAGCCCCAGCGTGCCGCTCAGGCCCAGCCACCAGGTAGGAGAGCTGGACTGGGGACCTGGCGCCGAGGAGGGCTGGCCGGGCCGCGCCCGGGTCCCCGACCTGGGACTGCGGGGATGCTCCGGGAGTCGGCACTGCCAATGGACCAGGACTGGGGGGCAAGGTATGCAGACCCCCATGGGCTCGGCGCCAGCTTTCAGTCTGCGAATAGATCCAAGCCGCGAGCCTTTGGCCACACCGAGAAATGTACAATCTAACAACTCCGGGCCAAAGTGTCTAGAGGTTGCGGGGACGAGTGTGGGTCTCCCTTTGGGAAAACTACGGGGGCCTTCTTTGCACCCTATTTGCTTGGACTCCATAGGATGTGTGAACCAAGGAAGCTGAGAAATGGAGAATTTAGTGGTGCCGCTTGCCCCCGTAACTTCAGAAAAGGTGACTGCGGATAGGCAGCTCGGACTGTATTTACAAGTTACGCGGAGCGGTAGCAGCTTATGCTAATTGATTTTCCCAGCTCCCAGCCCCGGGTCTAAAAGCGTGGCTAGACTAGTTTGCCTTTTTCTTTTTTTCTTTCCTTCCTTCCTTCCTCCATTTTATCAGATGACCTGAAACTCGCTGCCCGTGGGTTTTCTCCAGGGTTCCCCGGGCAGCAGCGTTTACTCTCCTCTCCCCCTCCCTTTCCTAGCCTGCCGCGCTTAACTTTTTGAGCCTCGGGAGCCGGTTCAGTAACTCTGAATTCATTTTTAAGTGGTGTGCCTTGTTCCCCTCCTTTTAACAAGAGGTGCACTTTAACACGCGAACCAGTAACCCGATCCATGCGTTTACAAATCGGCAGTGAATTAAAACAACAACAAAAAAGGCTTCAAGGAAAATGAAAGGTGGGCTGGGTAAGGGGGAGATGTGTGTAGGGTGTGTATCTGGGGTTGGGGTGGGGGTGGAGAAGGGAAAGTCAGGAAAAGGGAAGGTTCCCCCCTCCGCTGGCGTGCTCTCGGTGCACCCGGGCTGCGCGCCGAGTTTGTTTGTAATGTCCTCAGAGCCAGCAGGTAGACGTGGCAGTTTTATTGCTTTATCCCCTGCAGCTTGCTGTTAACACGGTGAAGGCCCCCCTCGCCCCCGCCTCCGTACATGTGTGTTTCTTTCTGCTCGCAGGTGCACTGCTTTCCTCGTCGACTTCCCCGACTCTGGCCTCACCCCGAGCGGGGCGAGTTGTGACCGGGCCCGGGAAGGTCCCTGCACTGAGCACCAGATCCAGGGCGTAGCAGCCTCTCTTTGCAAAGTTGTCGTTTTTTTTTCTTTATCTTTTTTTCTTGTTTACTTAATACCCAAGGAAGCCCGGAGGGCGGGAATCGTCCCAGTAGTAGTTACAGGGCTCTCATCCCTCCCCCATTAGATAGAGGATAAAATCCCAGGACTGTGTTCCAGGGGAGCAAGCATGCAGCTGCACCGAGGCAGCAGTTTTTGCGTAAGGTAAAGACCTGCTGAGCGACCCAGAATGGGCTCAGACAGCCAGGGGTTGGGGAGTGGAGCGAACGAGGGCGAGGGGTTCTTCCCAGCTTGATAGAGGTCTCTGTGCGCGCTTGCAGGGTAGAATCCAAACTGCAGGCTTGAGTGTCCAGCTTTCCAGCTAGTCCTGGGAATAGCTAGCGAGAGAGCTAGTGTGGTCTCACACAGTGCGCCAAGGTGGCCCGCGGCGAGTGGCTGCCACGTGTGGCCTCTGCCACCAACCTCGGTGCGAGGAGTTCGGCGCTCAGTGGCTGCTTGAGGCAGGGGACCCGCTGCCCTCGGCCTCTTCTCTCCAAATGAACCGGCATCTGGGCTGCCAAGTCCTTCGCCCAGTGTCATGGGCGGCGGTAATGAGCTAAGGCAAGTCGCCCCTGGTTTGTTCTCGTCCAGCCGGCACCTCCAGCCCATCCTTGAGAGTCAAGAGCTCCCGGATTCTTCAGGGCTTCGAAGCGAAGGCTCACACTTCAGGGGCTCCAGGCCCCTGCGCCCTGCTGGTCGCCAGCCGCCAGCCCGGTCCTGGCTCCAACCTCTTTGTCTTGCTGGCTGGGGAACCCGAGCCAGCCCTGGGGGTTGGAGGAGGAGGGCAGGTGAGGCCTAAGAAGTTTTTATCATTCAAAACAGAAGTAAAGCCGGCAATCTGGAGACCTAAGTCTCTTTTAGGGCCTATAGTAGGTGAGGGTCATATTCACTAAAAAGTTTTAAGAGGCAGGGTTTGAGGCCTAAACTGCCTTTTGCTTAAGACGTTGAGGTGTTGGGGCTTGTATTCCGGCCGTCAGTGTTATTTAGAGAGAAATACCAACTGATTGCCAACACTAGACCCTGTGCGTGGGTCAGCGCACCCAGGGCCACCGTGGGAGGAGCAGTCTCTTTGGGTGGAAAGTCCCCTGCCGTTCTATCTATGGACTAGTGTTTGCAGCGCGCATAGGTCAGGGGGTAGATTGGGTGCCGGTGGAGGGTTTGCAGCCTCCTCGGGCTGTAGAAGTACATTCAAGCCAGGCAGGGCCTGGCTGGGTTTGGTTGCTAAGTTAGGCTCAGTTATCACGTTAATTCTAAAGAAATTAGACCTGGATAAATAGCCTTTGAATTCAAAGAAATAACTCGGTATTGATTTACATGGCCATGCTAAGAACCCCCTTCTCAACGGGAGGCATTGGTGGAAAAAAAGAAATTCCTGCTAGTCTTTACCCCATTCAACGTAAAATGCTGTTTGTGTATGTGTGTAGGAAAAGCGTGCTCGATATCCTGGAAACCCAGGCACCTTTTCCCCCTCCCCCAACACACACACCTGGGAAAGCGTGGGGGGAACACGAGAGCTGCCTCTGTCCCTTTCTTAGCCCAGGCCAGTGATGGCATCTTCAGGAGTAGTCAAAAGTATCAGACTCTTCAAGAAAGCACTGATATTATGGCATCGTTTTCTCTAGTGACAGAACTATAATGCCATATTAGCACCCTCCCCTCCTAGGCTCCCCCAAATGCAACTAAAAAGTGGTCCCTGTTTACTCCTCACTCGGAAAGAGGCTCACTGAAGTCTGGGGACAACACCTCTCTCATCTATCCAGTCTTGGGCCCAAGAACAGACAGGTAGAAAACCCCAACACGGATGGCAAGGGCCCACAAGGGCCAGTGGTACCTACTGAGGGCTTCACAGACTTTTTCTAGACTGTCCAATTTGGAGAGTAGTAACTAAGAATGTTCCAACTTAGAGGCTCCTCTTCCAGGTCTTTTTGAACCTGGAGTCCAACCAGATTTTCAAATTCAACACCTTTTGCCTCTCCCTGACCCCATTTCCAGGCTCTGATCATCCAAAACTCTCCTAACAGACAGAGTCAATGTGCTGGGCCTAGAATGGATTGGGGTGGGGTGGGAGTGGAAAAACACATATTTCTGCTTTCCTCGGTTCTGAGGTTGAGGCTGTATACTGAGCCTCCCTCCTTCCCTCCCTTTCTTCCTCTGTTTTATCAAGCATAGGACCCCACTCTCTAATAATACACAAATACTCTTCTTTCTCTCTGTCCAGGAAAAAAAAGAACTCAACAGTGTTTGAATACTTAGATTAGAACAAGATAAATGGTGCTGTTTGTCTTTTTAATCTGTCAGATAAACCAAAGCTGAGCCCCCCATATTTGCCCTGCTGGGAAATGTAGCTGGGGAAGGTGGAAGGCAGAGGTGTTAGAAGTCAGCTTTAATCAACCCAGTCTTTGGAAACCAGGACCCCTGACCATTGGAGGATAAATGCAGTCCCGGAGTGGCAGGGAGCAAGCATCAACAGGAAATGGCTGACTATTTTTAGGCATAATAAGGAGTTAATATAGCTGGCCAAGCGTCTTCCTAAATGCCTCGAAGCATCCTCTGTTTTAATTCCTGCATCCCTTCATCAGCAGTAACAACAACAAAGTCACAGCAAATGCCTGAACATTAAGGGAGAGCCAGGTTTGGGACAACTCTTCAGAAAACCTGGGATGGAGCACATCCTCTTGCTGTCATGTGAATTCTTAGATGGTTCTCTAGTTACAACAGAAAAAGAAATGAAAACCATTTTTCATTATAGAGTTGTTCTGTACCTGACTACCCTTGAGATGTCAATGCTCTGGTGATTTTCATGCTCATGCCTGTACATAGGCACTTCTTATTCCCTTTATTTTCTAACATCCCAATAAGTGGAAAGGTAATTTATTAGGTTTTAGCAACACTTTCCTTAGAGGGCAACTAGTTTGAGAGCCCTTAGAAGTGAGGGTTGTTAAAACAAACTCATTCCCCTAACTATGCCCTTTCTCTTTTCTTTTGTTCACAATAAAATCCCTTTTATATAACTCTAGGAGAAAGAAAGCCCTCCCCATCCCACCCAGGGGAATGAAATAGTATTTTTCTGTAGGTTTCACTAATTTTGTGCAGAGAGCAAAAATTCTCCCTCTCTCTCTGTCAAGCGAGGCCCCTCCCTCAGAGCTCCTCTAGCTTCTCTACACACTGAGAGTTGTGTCCATTTGGACACACATCTGGGTTCCTATTTGGGCTCACCATCTTTCTTCCCACATTCTGGGTGGAGGCGAAACAGAGAGAGTGGAAAAGCAGAGGATGTAGAAAGAAAGGGAGTTTGACAGAGAAGAAAAATTAGAGTGAACAGGAGAGAGAATGGGTGTGAATCTGCTTCATTTTGAGATTATCTCTCTTCAAGTTTTCTTTCCATCGTGTTCATTAGGGACCACTGCCCCACAGTGTTAGTTGTTCAGCGAACAAACAGAACTAAGGCTGATAGAAGCAGCCCTGTTTGCCAGCGGGCCTGCTGCACCTGTATTTACTTGGGGGCCTAGGGGGATGGCTAGACCCCAAACCTAGTGGCCCTCCCACTAGTTTTCTTTACCACTTTCTCCCCTCTGCCCCCTGTCCCTTAGCCTGCTTTCCCTTCAAACACCTAGATCGCATTGCCAAGTCGAAGCTGAAGGACCCTTTAAAAAGTTACAAAAGAGGTCACCATCCCTGGACAAACGAGTCATTTTAAGAAGGAGGCTCTGGAGGCACAAAGGTCTTGGGCCCAAGAGTTTAAAAGCCAGTACAGCGATTGGGGATTTCAGGGCAGCCAACAGACAGGCGGGCGTCCAGGGCTCCCCTCGGGGCTGGGGTGAAAGAAGGGACGGGGGAGGACAGGAGCCGGAGGGCGGGCAGAAGCAGAAGGCGACAGGAACGCCCGCGCCCGCATCTGGCTCCCACGCGCCGCTGTCTGCGGGGAACGTGGGGCCGGATAATGGAATTCAGGAGGCAGAGATCCTCCCAGAGCCAGCCACTGTCTTGTACAGATTTGTAGAGAAAGCCTCACTGTAATTAAAACCGTACAGTCAGATTAATTCAATGTGCTGCTCGGCAGCGATTTTAATAGTAAAAATCCGCTTTAAAATTGAATTAGGGTCGAAGAAAATTTCTGCGAGACTCGCCGGGCTTGCCAGTTTTCATTGAAGCCAGCCCAAGCTGGACTTGGACGGTGGCTGCACAGTGCCGTCCCCACCCTCTTCCGTGGCCCTAGAAAAGGGTGGGGGGAGGGGAGGGGGAGGGGACTGATCAACTTGGGGCGCCAGTTTGGGCGCGAGGCTGGGCGGCCTGAGCCAGGCCCAGGCAGAGCCGCAGGGCCTGGGATTACCCTTCAGATCTCCGGGTTCGAGGCAATGCAGATTTTTGACACCCAGGACTCCCCTTCCCTCCCTTTTCGCGAAGTTTACGGCTCAGGTAGGGTTTAGGGAAAGAGAGCCCTACTGTATCTTGAAGCCATTTCCCACTGTGTGTTCTCGCGTGCGGGGAGGTTGGAGCCCTCTCTGGACGCTCCAGTGACAGACAGGAGAAAGCTGTGGTCCTCTCCATCCCCACCCCCTTTCTCTTCTTGAAAGCCTTCCAAAAATTAAGAGTAATATTTCAAGCAGGCTTTCAAAATGTCTCCCAAGCTTTGATTTGGCTAACCGCCACGCTTACCCTCCCTCCTCACTCCCTATCCTTTGCATTTCTGGTGGTGGTGACATAAGCGTGACATAAAAACATTATTATGTTTTTACGCTTTAAGGTTAGACACCTTAGAGCTGAAAACGTGCCCCAAAGTTAGAGCTGAAAACGTGCCCCAAAGTTCCTGGAAGAGGTGGCGGCCGAGGGCTAGCCGAGAGGCTCTCGCTTGAGACCGGCTGGCGGGGCAGGGGGAGGGCTGAGGGAGCTGGACCTGGCTCTTTCCCGAGGACAAACGGGTTTTCAAGGGCTCAGAAATGGTCCCAGGCTGACCCACGGACCCGGCCCTTGAAGTGGCCTCCTCGGCTGCTGAATATACGCCGGCGCATCACACACGCGCATACACACAACCTGAGACGAAAATTCCCTAACGAGTTAGTCACATCATCAGACCTGGGAAAACAAAAACCACTGTGGGTCCCTGCTCCTCCGGCAACATGCGCAGACGCTTTAATTGCGGCAAATTGTCACTCTGTCCCCTTTTCATTTTCTCGCTCCTCCGTTTATTTTTAGTACACTTCGAATGCCTACACACTTCCCTAGTCAGGAGAGCGCGGAGCAATTATTGCCTTTGCCTTCAGGGTCTGTTTTGCCAATCGCTGAATGGGGATGGAGTAAACAAGGAGAAAAGCGCGGCTCGTTATTGGTCTTGCTTATTTCAGGTGGAGGACGGTAAATAACTCTCCCTACAGGGCTACCCCCTCCTCGTTTCGCGGGTCCCAATTATCTGGAAGAAAGGAGATGCGTCCCCCTCCCTTTTCCTCCCATCACAGCCCACTCCGCGTGCGCCAAGTTTCACTGGAACCCAGCAAATCCCGGCAGAATTGGCGGGATCCTCAGAGAGTAGTTAGGAAAAGAGAATCCCACAAGGGCCCAGCTCTTAATTCTATATGGAATAGAAAGACGCAACGTGAGCAGACTTCTTCCCCCCCCGCCACCCATGCAGGGAAATGGGGTCCTTTTTCTCTGAGGGCTACGTGGGTGTTAGACGCCCCCAGGTAGGTGACAAAGAGCCTTCATGGGGATCCTTCTCCGTCCAAGGAAGCTTTGAGATTGGTTTGGAACAGTTTTGGACAGTCTGTTAGGACGGCTATCGATCAACATTGCTGATGTTCTAAATATTAGCCAGGAATTCTTAGAGGAGAACTTTAACTGTCGAGATGTGAAGTGCTGTCTGAAACTCTGCTGAGGGCCATTCTTCACCCTACCGTCTCTTCTCTCCAACTTCATGCGACAGGCACAGCGGCCGGGGGTGGAGAGGGAGGCAGGTGTCTGCAGCGGCAGCCGAAAGCGGTATCCGGCGTCCTGCAGATGGATCCGAAACAAATCAGTTCAGGATTAACGTGCCTGACTGCTGAATTGTCTCCAACTGCCAAAGCTGCTGGGCCGCGCCTGCCGGGGCGGGTTCGGTCACTCGCGTGTCCTGAGCGCGCTGTCTCTCCTCTGTCCTGGCCCACTGGCAGGCCGACCTGGGACCTGTCCGGCACCGGGGCCGGCTGGCAGGACGTTTTAAAGGAATGCAGCGAGTATGAACGGCTCCATTCTCTCACACATACCCTTCCTATTTCTTTTTTTATGAAAACATTTACAAGGTACCTAATTTCAGATCGTGGAAGTAAATTTCATGCTAGGATATATTTTACAAAACATGTACTCTTTCGTGGCTGGAAGACGTTTAATTAAAACCACACTTTGACAAGTTGCGTTTCAAAGCGAAGTCACACCAGCGCAGAAGGCTAATTCATATTCAGGATGCAGCCTGTAATCCACGTTGTTTGAAAACGCCAGCCGAGGCAACGTGTGCTCGCCCGCCCTGCTCTCCTGAGGACTGGCTTGGGTTAGCTGCCTAGTCTTGGGAAGATAGAAGAAAGCTTCCTGCAGCACCTTTAATGTCCTTAGAGTAACACCTACAGCATGGTCAGAGGGTCCCAGGCACTGGAGTTTAATCAGGAGAGCAGACAGGGACAGATGTTGAGGCAGGGAGCCTGGAGAAGAAGTCTCAGTGGGACTGAGAGTCCCGAGCTCCCTAGCCACCTTCTCGCTCCGTGGCTGACCTGCACTAGAGGAAAGGGACTCTCCCCCACCCCTCTAACTACCTCGGTTCCTGAAGATCCAAAATACGAAGGAGTAGGAAGTTTCTCTGCCCCAGCTGATTTGTGGGCATAGCTCTCAGGGTTCTCACGGAGGAGGTAGCATTGGTTTCCAGAAGCCTTCTCACTATCAACTGCATTTTTGTAGTTGTCCTCAATAATCTTCCTTTTTACCCCCCTTTGCCATTTCCCTATAACTTGACAAGTCCCAACTTAAGTAAGAGGGGAACAGCCCCACATGGGAAGGACGTGCTCCCAGCTCAGCTGGTTTACCAACACTCTGGCGGGCACAAAGAGCTAATGGCCAGCCTCACCTGCTGGGATGGGCAGGAGCTAGAAAGTACCCTAAGGTCAGCACAGATGGGAGACAAAGAGACTGCAGGGCAGTCTGGGTTAAGGCTGAGGCTGAAGCTGTGATGGAAGCTGGGCTCCAGGTCACTGTCCTGTCTGCACCTCAGTGTTTCCCACCTGACTCCCATCTGCTAGTCTTGTCTTTTCTCAAAGATGACAGTGAGTTGTCATCAAAGTTCTGGGACATGAATTTGAGACTTATGTTAGTTCAATTCTACCCCAAACCCCCTTCACTTATCACAGCCACTCCCAGGACAGGGATTTTGCTTCAACTGGGGGCGGTGAAAATTACTGATTGGCTGATGGACTTTTTTTTTTTCAGGTTTATATTTTCTTTCAAATACACCATTATTTTCCTAAAGCACAAAGATAAGTCAGTTTAAGAAAACCCCAAATTCAGTGTTCAAGAAGTATTTTAAACAACATGGCTATCTCATCTTGAAGGCTCTTTTCATTTTATTGGGCCAGTTTAGGAGAAAGCCTGATTTCTGCAAAGGCAACCCCAAAACACAATTGTGATAACCTCTTTTTCTCTATTCAGAGGCTACCAACCAGCACTTCTGAAGGTTCAGTGGGTATCTCCTTCACAAATAGACATGGATGTTGGCAGCTAAATGTTTAACAGTATGTCAACTTAATACTTATTGGTAAAATACTACTGACCTTAGATTAACAGATAAGACCTTGAAGTCACCCTTTAGTAGCTTGCACTTTGGAGGGCTGGGGTGGAACTCTGGTTCACACCTTCCAAAAAAAAGAAAGAAAGAAAGAGGCTATGTTATAATGGAAGGGTCTGGAGGATGAGAAAGACCTAAGAGACAAACAGAGGCACTGCTGGGATGGTTTTAAGCATCACATTGTTTGAAATGAGCACTAAAAAGTATGTACCTGACCAAATGCATTTGAAGCCTAATCCTACATTGGAGGCTTGTGAATTACACAAAAGGCGAGAGGAGCTGCAAATAATAATCCCCACCTGTTTTATTTCAGTGATATGAACAAGCAGCTTTCCTGTCACAGACAGAAGCACTCTAAGGGGTGTTGAAGGGCCATTTGTGGGCAGTAATTCTGGCAAGGATATATGGCGGGAAGAGTACAGGGTGGTTGGTAACTGTCAGGACGGTGCTGCAGTGAGGGCAGGCAGCAGTGCTGTGTGCAGACAGGGCAGGATAGGTAATATTTCCCAGCTGGCCCACCCTTTCTGCAGCCCCAGAGAATCAATCTCATCCTTTCCAACCTCAGAGCTTGCATGGAGGTGGAAGAGGCCCAGCGGGTCTGGAGATCCATGTCATGTCTCTACCTTTCTAGCTCCTTCTGCCCTTCTATTATTAGCCCCATTTCACAGATGTGGGAGCTAACCCACGGATCTTGCCACACAGACCACTTTGGTGTCTGGGAAAGGGAGAGGGGTGGAGCCACAGGTGTTCTGCCTGCCCAGCAACAATGAGGTCTGGGGATGGGGGTGGAGAAAGAGTCAGTTTGGGTTTTTTCTCAAGCCAGGCTTGTACATGTAATGTTTCTGCTTCTGAGACTCATTTGGTCAATGAGGTAGGAGTGATTTTCATGTGACAGATCAGGCTCGGGAGATAAAACATTGACACAAATCTCAGGGCTCTAAAGGCAGCAGTCCTCAGGATTCCTTGACTTCCTGTCATTGCTCTTTGAACAGACTCCTCTCTTCTTAAATTCTGACTACTTTAACCCTTGCTTGTAGTAAATGTATGTGTAGTTATAAAATATGTCTATTTTCCACAGGAATCCAGCGTGCCAAGGCGAGAATCAATACTAAAACACTCCTTTTATTTTTAAAGTGGGTTTCAAAGGCCTATTGTGGGGGGACCGCGATGTCAACGTGACCCGGAGACGCAGTAAGAGCAGCGTTCTATTGGCCGCCAACGCCGCCCCGGCCTCTGCCATACTTGGCTCACGTGTGCACCTTATCATGCAAATCCGACGACTGGGGCATGCGCACTGCTTCCCTGGGGGGTACCCGCCTTCAGCTCGTAGTTGGGACCAAGGCTTCCAGATGCGCAATAATTAGGTTTCCTCATTAAGCAAAGGTTTCCCCATCATTGCCCTCCTCCCACCATTCTCAGCCGCGGAGCTCCTTACAAAATAAGCTGATTACTCGCCGCCCCGCCCTCACCCCCACCTCATCTCTGCCGATCCCAACTTCGGTCCACGGCTCTTACTTCTTTTTAGGATCTTTGCATTTTAGGGTGCTTTACATACCTCTCCATTATTCTTTTTCTTTTGACCTGCTTTAAAGGATATTAATATCTGATTCTCCCTTAGATCCCTTCCCTCATCTCTCCCTCTCAACGAGGTAAAAATTTCCCTAGCGATCGCTCTGAGAGGACGAGAGGGTCAACACCGCTGCTCCCCATTGCACTGGCTTTGAGCCCCCCCCCGCCCCCGGGCCGTGGGGGTTTCAGTCCAAACCGCAGAAGCGTGGATGGCCCTGGAACTCGGTAGGCGCTAGAGCCCGTCACCAGTCAAGCCCGACCGTCCACCCCCAGGCATCAGGCCGCTGAGGAAAACCAAGGACAGCATTTGGAAGCCCGCCTGTATGTGTGGGGTGCTGCTCTTCGGCTCTGAGCCCCCGCCTCGCTGGAGAAGCGTACAACTCGGGGAACTCCTCCAGGGTGTCCTCCGAACCTCTCCAGGACCCCCTATGCGGGCACTGGGACCCCAGGGATCCATCTCCTTAGAGCAGAATAGCCTTTTCTGGAAAGAAATCGCAGTAGGCGAGAAATAGCCACCATTACGTTCAAAGTCTCCCGCGGGAAAGCTCCGTGGCTCTCTCTGCTGGGAGCTCTGCTTGACCCGCGTGCGGCGTCGCGGCGAGGACAGCGCCCACACGCGCTCCCGGAGTCGCGGTCAGCTCGTTCTCCCTGGTATCGCTCCTTTGGCTTTCAATTACTCTCAGCTTACCTGCAGGGCGAACGGATTTGTATTTTTCCACCAAAAAACCTCCTGCCCTGGATTCCCCCAGGTTCCCCCTTCCCCCTCATCCGACCTTAACCAAGAGAAGGGCGAGAGAGGTTTGATTCTCTGATATGACACGAATAATTGTTGCATCATGTAACTTCCTACATCTTGGTTTTAATTTGCAGTGAACCAAACAAAGATATTTGCAATTTAAAAATAAGCACTCGATTTAATAAATGGGAACATTGTGCACGGAAGACTATGTCCTCCCCCCCCACCAAGCCCCTTCAGAAGACGTTATTAGCTCTGACAGCATGCCGCTCAGGTTTGCGGAGAGGATTTTGTAAAGGGATGACAGACAGGAAGGCCAGCAATCATGGGCTCCTTGGGCTGAAGCTTTTTTTTTTTTTCTTTCTTTCTTTCTTTTTTTTTTTTTTTATCAGAATGTTCTGTTCGATGCCATTTATCCTTGATGATAGAAAATTGCGCTGTTGCCAGGACGCTGCTGCTGCCGCTGAAATAGAGGGCAGGAGACACATTTCCATTTTCCGGCTTGAAAGCTATTCAAATGAATTTGCAGAGAGGGGGGAACGTCTAGCGATAAACAAATGAGAATAAATCGAGTTCCCCTTTCCATTCTTTCCTTTAAATGGGTAGCTCTTCATTTCCGATATACAGATTTTTGTTCATCAGTGTTTGGGAGTACCTGGGAGATAGTGTAAGCCAACGTACAATTTATTTTGATGCTCTTAAAGTGACTAACCACATAAACATTTTAAAAGAATGTATGTCTAAATATATATAAAGTATAAGAATTACATATACATAGATCCCGTACATACCTGCCTTCACACAATTCCAAACTACAGTGGAGGATAAGCTCTTAGCAGAGTTTCAATTGAATATAATTTGCAGGCAATCCTGGCTGAGTTATGGACGTCTTACTAGTTTGCATATATGTATTGTTAGATGGGATAGATTTTAAAGCCCTCTCCCTGTGTTATATATTTTAGGACACTATGTAATTTAATTACCCTGCAGATCTTAGCTGATTTAAACACCTTCCCTTCCCTCAATAGATAAAAGTCACCCTCTTTCTTTCAAGTTAATTTTCTAAACCTACCTTTGAAGTTTTGTTTCTAAGTTGGCAAATACAAGTCAAAAGAGTTAGTGCACAGCGCCTTTAAAGGACATGAAACAGAGACTGAAGCCTGTGCTTCCCTTCCTTAAAATTTAGATTCTTTGCTAGATTAAAAAGATCATATATTAATAGTAACTTAAGGGATCATGCCCAAAATATGACATTTTAAAAATGAAAACTTCCTAAAAAAATCCAAACCACTAGAATACATATAAAAACATTAGCAATGTCCTGACAGAAACTATAAAGCTTGTGAGACCACCACTACGTTTTAACAATTAAATAACTTTTATTGAATTCTAACTTTAATTTTTTTCCAAAGTCAGATCCCGGCGTTTAGAAAATTTTCAGTAATATAAAGGCTTTTCAAATACAGCGACGAATTGTATTTAAGATTTCAGCTGGTACTTTAAACTTGAAAAAAAGAAAACCCACCCGGCAATATTTTAAAACTTAACAGTGTTTAACTGAGTCGTGGGTCTCTAACTACTATGTTTTTAGCTACAAGATTGTTTCCGAGTAATAGGTAACCGTTGGCCAAACCAGGATTGCCGAGAGAATAATAGTGTAAAATCAGAAAAAGAGAAGGGCGGAGAGTGAGTTGATACTGATGTTCCGAACTTTTCCAGTTGAATTTTCGGGTAACTCTCTCCACACATCCTTGATTTCTAGTTACTGATTCCGAAACAATCCTGGTTCCAGCTGAAAATGCCCCCTTAACAAATTCGCATGGTAATGAGAAAACAATTAACAACACCGTCAGATGAAGCTACATAAAGCAAAGAAACGGCCTAAGAAAGTCCAATTTGTCTGTGTTTGCTGTGGTTAAAGCAACTGGAGGTGAATGTAGAGTGTTTAAGCACTGAAAGAGATTCTTTTCCCCTTATCCTTGGCCCTGGGAATTGTGTTCCGGACAAAAAGCTTCATGGGCCGGCTGCTTTTCCAGTTGAGGCAATTCACGAGGTTCCCCGGTGAATTCCCCTCCAGGTACGAGCTTGGGGCGGGCGGCGGGAGTCCGGCACCGCCGGGACGCGGCGTGGGCGCTGGCGCGGGGCGGCTGGGCTCCAGCAGAGGGGACTCTCGCCCGTAGCCCCACCCCCGCACCCCTTGCCCTGGAAAGAGCCTGGCTCCAAGCTCCCCGCGGCTCCGCCGGGACGGGCTTAATGGACGTTACGCAGAAGGAGGTGGAACCCCTATGGGTGCCAGGGCGGGGGTGAGCGCGGGAAGGACCCCCAGTTCCCCAGTGGCGGGTGGTGTCGAGACCTCTCTCTCGGGTCCATCCTGCGGTGTCTTTGTCTCGAGCCACTTCCTGGGCTTTGGTCACGAAACGTGGGCCGGTTTGGAGAGTGGCCTCCAGCCAGGGGCGGGAGGGGAAACCGGGAGGAGGTGGTGAAAGGACAGAAATGGTCTTCGAGTGCTAACCTAGAGGAACTGGCAAGAGTGAACCCGATGGAGTTGCCCGAAGGAAAAAGCAGGGCTCAGCTGGGTGAAGGGGGTTTAGGTGTTGGGAACTTCTCGTTGTTTATGGGTGTATGTGTGCCTGGGCGTGCAGAGTTGCGGAAGAGTTGAGTTTGGGGTGAAATTGTATAAACCAAGAGGGGAGACCGTGGGGGTCACACCCGGGGCTGAGAGAGCCTCCGCTCCCACCCCCGCAATCCGGTTCTCCGCGGAGTACCGAGTCCCTGTAAAACTGCACGTTGAGCTACTCTCTGGCGCGCCCTCCTCTAAGTAACGCAGCTAAAAATCACAGTCAAGTTTGGAGGAGGGGAGCTTTTTCTCCCCCTCCAAGAGGTGTATACACTAAGCATTAAAAACGAAAGCGATTTTTTCCCCCTTTACATTCAGAGATTCCAAGAATAGGGGACTTGCCTTTTTCCTCGACAAAGCACAAGCACTTCTGAAAGATGGTAGAAACACTCGCTCTTGAGGGTTTCCACTATCCAGGAATGCCACACGCGGTGGAAACACAAAAGCTCAACATTTTGGTATTTTAAAAGATTTTACCCTCTTTTAAATCCTCTGCGTAGATGCCAGTTGCAAGGTGAAAGTGATTTCGTGTGAAAACATGCGGCAGGGTTCCCTTCCCTTTTCATGTGTACTAGCAGCTGCAAAACATTCCAAATGAGCTAGAAGGTCATTGTGGAGACTTATTAATATGACATTCAGTGCTGGCCTCATCAACTAGCCAAAAGCCTTGCCCCAGAAAAAAAAACAGAAAGCAAGTGTGCTTAAAAATACAAAGTACTCTAAATTCTGTATTGCTTCTCAAATCCCAAATAACTTTTCATAGCTAGCCTTTGCGCTATTAACCCTCCCCATTCAAACTCCGTTTTTCCCGTGTTCTGGGGCTGCATTTGTACTTATTGCTTAGGTCTCCAGAGCTTTGAGATGTGCAACGCAAACAGTAAAGAATCACATTAATCCTGCTTTGATCTCCGAAGGGAGATCATAGCAGAAATCAGGTCACCACACAGATAGACACTGCTGTGCAAAGGAGCCCCCCTCCTTTAATTTTTTTTCCTTTTTTTTTTTTTAAAGTATTTCTTCGAGATATCTCTCCTGGCTTCAGGACAACCATGGCCAGTTGGCAAATTGGAAAGTGTCAGTATGATCTATGAATAACTTTTTATTTAAAAGCTGGACGATTAAGCTTCTTATATAGAGCCATTTTTTGTCTTATAGCTCTGGATACTGGAGTTAAGGTACTCATCTTGTTTACCTGGTTATTTACAAAAATACCTAAGACCATGTTTCAAATACATGCCCCCAATGCAACCTCCACAGGAGCTTAATTGCCTGGAAAAAAAAAAAAAAGCTGTATTTCCTTTGCTTTTTTTACCCTGGAGTCCTGTAGGCATAGAATAATGGTTGTTAATCTGCTTAGATAATTTAAGATTTAAAGATTAGAAGGCCTATACTGACAATTTCAAAATTCAAGTCTGAGTGCTTTGGCTAAGGAAAGCTTAGGAGATGACAGATGTGATAAAAGAACTGCCAAAAACTAGACTTTATTAAAACTAAAAGGTGTGATGTTTTTGTGGCTTTTAAAGATATGCTTGTTATAATGCTCATTCAATACAAATGTGTCCCTAAACAAACAACTACGGGGGTATTTTATTTTATGCTACCTGATATTTATACACACAATACAGTATTTCACTCTGCTTGCATATATACACTCAGATCAATTTTACAGTGCTTTTCAAACACTTCCCATGTATATAAATAGAGTTAATCAATTAGTTTAGTTAGTAGAGCTGAGCTACATACTCAACAAAAGTGATGTGTACATAAACATTTGTGCTATATACACATCCTTATTTCTCAGTTTTCTGTCATAGCTTCATCATTATATTGCAGGAGGCAGCTTATGAAGTTACAGCTGCCACCCAGTTTTCTTCAGAACTTGTAGAATGGGAGGAACACATGCAGATATCTGAATTCATTAAAAAACTTTTTCTCCTTCCAGTCATCCCTATAACAGTTGATTTTCATTTAACCTCAGTGGGCCAGCCTCCATGACAGCCCAAATCACACTGACAATGAGGCTACCCAAATGCTTTTACAAGTAGGACAAAGTACATTAAACTGCTTTATATCAAATGTGTCCTTTTAAAGTGATTTTAGACAACTAGCTTGGGAGCACAGCTTGGAAGGAGGACTAAAATGGAAAGAGAGAGTTCAGGAAGGAAGAGGGCAAGGAGAGAAAAGAGGTGAAGGAAAAAGAACCACAGGAGGGATTATTTAGGCAGAGAAATCTTTAGTGGTCATAGACTGTGTCCTGTGAATTGCTGAGGTTATTTTCAGACTCAGTGTCTGTTCTCACTTTAGTGGCCTCCCTTTTCCCTGATCCATTCCTCTAAATCTGCAACCATTAAAATCAAGTTCTAGAAAATTTGCTGTGGAAGCTACCACAATATTTCTTGATAGGATGTTAGAGATATTTTATTGGATACAGATACATAAAGCATTGCATTAAACATCCCAGGAATGCTCATTTTGGTGATATTTAGCTGAAAAACATGTGGTCACATTCACATGAGCTGATTTGTGCATTGTCTTACTTGTGACTTAACCTGCCTCTACAGTTCATTTTGTAAGCTAACTTTATGCATATTTTGAAGTCAAAAGTACTTTCTGGAAAAGCAACAAATGTTGGTTACTTCTTAGTCCTTAAAGATGGAAATCAGCATTATATCTTAATTATATTTAGAGTTTTGCTAAAAATTCTAATCTCTTCAATCTGCTCTTTTCCTTTTACCAAATCCCAAGAGCCTAGCATGTCATATGTGTGTAAAAGGAGAGAATAGACCTCCTTGTCTTTTTAATTAAAGTTTATGCAGCTTGCAGAAAGTAGTAATTTTCTAGAAAATTAGATCATTTTAGGTCACTGTAGCTCCACTCTTCTATCTTTAACATGGTTCTAAGCAAATCTTGCCCTTTAAAAACCATCAATTAAAAGCAAAGAAGTATTCAGATTTAAAGTACTTGGATTTAGAAATATGACCCCACCCCCACAAGAATAGGTATAAATGACGGACCCTACCATATATGCTCAGTGTGACAACTCACGTTGGTTTCTGTACAGCATATCTGAGTAACACGTGGCAGGTACCCATTCTTGCTTGTTGGAAACAGCATCACTGTTACCTCCTTCCTGATTCTGGGGTTTATGATTCACACGCAACAAAGGATCTTTTAAAGTCACTGATCATTTTCTAAACAAGGTAGAAATCAAATTCAGTCAGAAGTAATCAAGGTATTGAATCAACAGATAAAAAAACCCACAACACTTGGCAAAGAATGGGGGTCTTTTTCTCATAAAACATGTTAGACTTACTTTTAGGGGATCCACCTAAAATTTCTAGTGGCTCCCCATTGCCTATAGAGGAAAGACGCACTTTGTAGTCTGCCATACCTGAGGAGTTTTAGAACCTGGGGTGACCACGGAGGGCTCTGGAGTCAGACTGCTGGATAATCTTGAGCCTCAGTTTCCTTTCTGTATAATTGGAATAACAACAGAATTGACTTATCTGGTAATGGTAGAATTAAGTGAAATAAATGCCTATAAAAAGCTTAACAAGGTGCTTTATGAAAAGTAAATGTTCAAAGAATACCAGCTAATGCTTAACATTAACATTAATATAGAGCTTAACAAGGCCTTTTGGTTTCTGTTTCTGCATATGCTGTCCCCTTATTCTAGAAAGCTCTCCCTGGCCCATTGCACACCTGGCTAACTTCTCACCTCTCCACCTTTGGTCAAGTAATACCATCCTGGGAGTCTTTTCCGATGCTTGAAATTAGGTGTCTGTCTTTATGCCTCTGTTTTGTAGGTTTTATTGTCATTGTTGATTTATTTATCTGTCTCCCTAATTAGAGTATAAGCTGTGGCAAGCATAATATAGTATTTATCTTTCTTTCTCAGAGTTCACACTCAGCCTGATGGACAGCAAATACGCCATACATGTATGTTGAATGAATAAATATTCAATCTTTTCTTTCTGTTTTTCTTATTTGTAAATGAGTTGTAATTGGATGAATTCTTGTACATTTAGCTTTTGCTACTTAGTATCCCTCAAGGAGAGTGCTCAAAGGAAGATAACATTTATTCCCATAAGTAACTTTATGAAGAGTTTTGCTTGTGGACTCTGTATATTCAGGACAAAATATCTTCTGTAAGTTTCCCATTTTAACTGAAGAACTCATGGACAAGTTGGGTGACCTGTCCAATCCTTAGACATTTGACCATACTACTATTCAACATATGGCATATGCATGTTCCTTGGAGAGTGATTTGGATTATCTGTATGAGTGTTAATAGTTAGGTTTCAACTATCACAATGCCCTGGCCAAGTGGGCTTCCAATGAATCCAATTATTCAATGAGTTTAGAGGATATAAGTAAAAGGATATATGTAAAAGTCATCAATAGAGATTGGAGGGATCATAAACATCTTCAAAAGACCATTCAGGCTTGTTTCACTGGTATCTTGGGTTCAACAACTCTTGAACGGAAATCCAGGGAAACCCTCACTATGGAAGGCTAATCTGATGGAAGAGCAGTATAAACCATGATATACGAGAATACAGAATATTGTAACCTACTGTACAGAAAATATTTACACAAGCCAGGGACCAATACTCTGCAGCTGAGCCCTCATAACTGGGTCTACTTCGATAAGTAGGTCAGAATTCTTTGTAATCATTTCATTAATTGTCAGAAACAGTTATTACTGGAGTGTTTGAAAGCAGTTTGTTTTCTTAAGATTAATCACCCCCTGCAAAGCTTATTTAATTAGATTTGTAAACTCTCTTCCACGAAAGGAACAGTTAAGCTGATTTGGCATCTTGGAATTATCAAATGTTTCAAAGGCACAAGGTCCAAATTAACTAGATTTTCCTGGAATAACGATGAATATATGGGTTAAGTGATCATAATGATGATTCCTGCTGTTCTGCTCATGTAAACAAAATTAATGTTTATAAACTTTCTTCTAGTTCCCTCAAAAATAAAATAAAAGCAGGGACTTCCCTGGTGGTGCAGTGGTTAAGAATCCGCCTGCCAATGCAGGGGACACGGGTTCGAGCCCTGGTTCGGGAAGATCCCACATGCCGCGGAGCAGCTAAGCCCACGCACCACAACTACTGAGCTTGCGCTCTAGAGCCCGCAAGCTACAACTACTTAGCCTGCGTGCCACAACTACTGAAGCCCATGCACCTAGAGCCCATGCTCCGCAACGAGAAGCCACCGCAATGAGAAGCCTGCGCACCACAACGAAGAGTAGCCCCCGCTCACCGCAACTAGAGAAAGCCCGCGCGCAGCAACAAAGACCCACCGCAGCCAAAAATAAATAAACAACCAAATAAATAAAATAAAGCAATACAAAATTTAAAAATAAAAAAGGAATTTCCACACCATTGTGGGAACAATAGAATTTCCATTGATGATGAAGGGACATTAGGCTCTTCAAACTAAAGAACAAAGTAAATATTTTTACATGGTTGCAGGTCCAGAGAATGGGCCTCACAGCTGCTTGCAAGAAAAGGTCATGCAGCTTATGTTCTTGCACCCAGGCAAGGTACTCCTATGCTATCAGTCCTACTCAAAGCCCAGTGCAGCCCTAACCCCACGCTCACACGTTCCTATGAGGCATTTCAGTTACCTGCTCAGACAAAAGAGATCAAGGAAAGGGGAAAAAAAACGGAGAGACAGGAATTTGTTTTTGCACCAGGCCTAAGATGACATGGGGTATGGAATTTTAAATAACTAGTGAGGGAAATGGTAAGGTTTGCCATGCGAGTGGATCTTTCCATTTCTGCCACTTCTTTTGTGCCACTTCCTATTTATTTATGCTCCTCATATTTCCATGAAGGATTTGAAGTGGCTTTAATAACTGACATATAAAATAAATATTTTACTCCTCCCACTCTCACTCCAGACTCAAGTTAGGGAGTTGCTCACAGCAGGCTGACCAAGAAACTTTTGCCAATGGAACTAATCATTCACTAGTTTTATGATTAACACAGTGACATGCATAAAAACCCTTGCTTTCTTTTTCCTGTGTAGATAATATTGGTCGAGAAAAAGACAGCCTTCTTTCCTCCCTCCAAATATCAAAATCAGGTTTCGCTACATAAATATGGCCTAGCTAGTCCATCTATCAACTGTATTTAAAAGATATTAAAACTAGAGTCTACAACTTCTCTTGGAAGACTATTTTTTGTGGTTGCTGAAAGGATAGTGTGAAAACTTTTTATTGTTTCAGATTGGACCTCCCAAGCCTGACTGTGAATTTTTATGCCTGAGTACCTAAAAACTCCAAGAAAAACACAGCTCAAACCACCACATTTTGCTTGCTTTCTGGTTCAAACCCTATAAAACCACCACATTTTGTATGGTTTCCACCCCAAACCATAAGCTGGCATGGGATCCCACTCGATGCTTTCTGCTCAGGTCTAATTGAAATGTTTACCAACCTTGACAACATTTTCGACTAACTTGTCACTAACTTGGAATGCAGTTGAAACAACCTGAGTTCTCAGCAATAATTTCTTCATTAGGATCCTTTTACCCGACCCCCTGCCACCCAACTGGGGACACAGAGTCATTGCATTGTCCCCGGTCAATCACTGTTACTTCCTCTGTGACATTCTACTCATGCTTGCCTTGTCTTGGACCTTTCTAACTCTTTTCTTCCCCTAAAAACGAACCTCTTCTGTGTATTATTCCATCACTTTGTGTACTTTGAAGCTAATCAGATAAATCAGCTTTTGCATTAAGGAGTTAATGGATTTAAAATTTTTTAGGGAATGCATAGGGCCCTAGATTATAAGTTCCTTGTGGTCAGGCATGATCTCTTGCTGACCATTTGGAGTTTCCAGGTCAAATATCAATACAAGATTTTAATTTGCTAAATCTGGCACACCTAGGACCGTTGTATCTCCACCTTCTAGAAACCCCCCACACGGGTGCTCAATAAATATTGGCTGACTGAATGAATAAATGAAAATAGCAGGGGATATATACCTCGGGATCTTTTGATTCTCTCTAAATTACACTGCATAGGGAGTTGGCTTACCCTGTAGGCCTGGACCTATTTGGTATGGTCTTAGGTATCTGCGTTTTTGAGAGAGATTGGGATAGGCATGGTCTTGACTTTCTTCATTCTGCTTTTTTCGTGTGACCATTGTTCTAGGAGGGCATCCTTCTTCCTTGGAGGAGCCTGTGGGATAGAAAGGGGTAAGGGAGTGAACACCTGCTATTAGCTCATAGCTCACCAAGGGAAGAGCAATCCTGACAATTGGATTGGGAGGTCTTGAGAGAGTGGGGACATTAACTGATTGCTTCCTGCTGCCATTCTTTCTCCACCAGAAGTGGAAGCTCCCTTGATAACCACGTATACTAATAGGAGCCTCCTGGGAATCCATGGGTACTTGGAGTGGGGAGTAATAATAGCCGTTTGGGCTGACTAGAATCTTTTATAAATAGTCCTAATGCCCCCAAAGTCATCATCATGAGAATTCGTAAGGCCTCCGTGGAAGGAGAAAAACTGTCTCAACATGTTTATTTTATAATTATGTTAAATTATCAATTACATTTATTACTGAAACTGCTGTAAAATCGTAAGGGTGCTTTTACATTAGGAGCTAGGGGCCACTGGACATAAAGGCAGTGTTGACTTTGTCTTCATTTTTGCATCTACTGTTTTCTTCAGGAAGTTCCAGAACTTTCCTAGTACTTTGATAAACTCTCATAAAAATGTGACTTGGAAAGGGAAGAACTTGCATCATATGTTAGCATGTTGTCTGTTTATTTAGAGCTGTGACTAAAGTTCACGGGAGATCTATCTTCATATATTGGCTGCTCCTGAAAGACAAGGGAATGACTTTAACCTTGAGACAAATCAACTCTAAGCCAGACTGAACCCAGAATTCACACTCCATCCCACACACTCCCTCAAGTTCTGTTCTGTGAGTGGATTATCTCTGATGCTTGTTTATCTGATTTCTAGAATCTTTTTCTGGCCTTAGGCACTGACAGATATAGGAAACTATGTGCTGTCTGGCTACTGAATTCTGTTCCCCTAACAAAACAAGGTCAAAATGCCTTGAAGTCCTATCTAGGAAGAGTACTCTCAAAGGTGTGGAATTTTGGTTTTCTACACATGATGATTAAAAATGTGGGCTTGGGAGTCAGATCTATGTGGAATGGAATCCTGTATCTGTCCCTTTACTAGCTTGAATCAAGTTGCTTTACTCTTCTCAGCTCCAGTTTTCTCATATACTAAGGGGAGATACTTATAGTACTTACTGTATAGGGTGCTTGTTAGAATTAAATGACCTACTGCATGGAGAGTCTAGCTCACATACAGTACAACAAAGGAGAGCCATTACCGTTCAAAATCTGGAACAGAAGATTTTCTTTTTAAACAGACTCAGAATATTTCTGGTCAACAAACACACCTGTATGGCCTGGATTGTGCTTATGAGCCATGATGGAAACTGTGGCAATAATGTCCCTGCACCTGGTTGGCCGCATTCCTGGCCCTTCCCCTGAATGTCCAGCTTCTGGTTTAACTGGAAGTTGGGAGGCAGGGTCAGGACACTCTTGCGCCCTCTGACATAGCGAAGACTGGAGCCCTCTGGGAAAGTGGGTGAGCATCCCTGGTGCCAACCCAAATTGCCTCTGACATTCGTGGCTGCTCACCCCCCACCAGCTTTCTGGGGGTTGTTTTGGGGATGGTGCATTCCCAGCACTGTAAAGGTGGTGGCTGAGCCTGGGGCTCTGCTGGATTTCTGGCCCTGCTTCCAAACTTCCAGTGCTCTTCTGGCTCAACCAGAAGTTGAGTTGTGGGATGGCCTGGTGGTGTGTGTTGGCCTGGGAGAGTGGGTGGGGTGCAATGGAAAACACTTAGGCGATGAATTTAGAGGCCCTGGGGATGTTGGATTCTTTTCTTAAGTGGAATTTTACTTCATGCCATTTATCCTTTCTATCTACTCTTAGCTTTCAAAGGGTTCAATCCCACCAGGAGTACAAGGGCCATTGCAGGTGAGTTGTGGAAATAGATTAGAGGAAGAAGGAAGAAGTTGAGATGGGTTCCTTCCTTCAGCAATGTCTCTTCTCCTGGAATCTCTCCAACACTCTTTCTCCTCCTAGCAGTTTTTTTCCCCCTGTTAGTCTTTCTAAAATGTCCATCCATTTCTGGCCATCCACAGAAAGAGAACTGAGGTTAAAGGTTAAGGAGCCTCAAAATTCTTGTTTTTCCTTCTTCGTTCACCCTTCTAGCCCTTTCGTTCTTTTTTTGCTCTTCTTAGAGCATGTTAAAAGGGAGCTTTTAAATTAATACTTAAAACATGGGAAAAAACTTCAGAGGAAAATAAAACAGAGGGAAACAAGGCTAGTAAAGTAGGAAGACGGAGAGGAGGAGGAGAAGGAAGTGTGAGCCCCTCAATCCCAAGATGACCAGAAATGGCCCATGGTTAATATGGAGAAGGCAAGGCCTCTTGTCTGTCTTAAACTTCAGAAAGGAATTTGCTGAAATTTGGTAAATATGGAAAGGAGAATTTGAGGGGGCGCAAATCTCACCCACAGGACTAGTGATTATATCGAACAATTCAGCGTTGAGGAAATCTAGCCGTACGTCTGCAGGTGATGGATCCAGATAGACCAAAAGGATTAGAACTATCTCCTGATACCGGGAGTTTTATTTTGGTGACGGATATGGTGTATTTTATATATAAGGTAAGCATTATAACTATAGGCTTGCTGTAACAGGCTTTATTTTTTTATTGAGTGTACATTTAGTTCACATTTATTTATTTTGAGCATATTTGGAACATCCACCAGTTCTGGTAGAGTCAGAGCAAAATAAAAAGATAATCCCTCTACTTATGGGAGCAATAAATTAAGGAGGAAAAAGGAAATAGGAAATAGGAAAAAGCCAATTAACTTATGTCATGATGGGGGTGGGGGAAATAGGGAGGGGTTGGTAAAAACGTCTGGGGATCTAATGTATAACATATTGACTATAATTGATAACACTGTGTTATATAATTAAAATTTGCTATCTCTTAGAGATATTTAAAGACCTTGAATGCTCTCACCAGAAAAAAAAAGATAAATATGTGAGGTGATAAAATGTGCTAATTAATTAGGTGGGGGAATGCTTTCACGAGGTATACATATATCAAATCATCACAATATACACTTTAAATATCTTAGAATTTTATTTGTAAATTATACCTCAATAAAGCTGGAAAAAAAACTACTAAGAAGAGCAAATGCTTTCCTTTCATGGGATTATATTACCTGTATGGCTATATATAATAAACTTTCTAAATGCTATTGCAATGGTAAAAGACCCCACTTGGAAAGAATCCCAGGTGTGTCATTCCTCCAGCAGAAGGTCAGGGAGTGGCCACATTTGTCTTTGTGTCTCCTGTGCTATTACAGTGCTGGGCACACACCAGTGTTTCTCAAGCCAAACCAAACTGATGGAGAATAGTGAAGGGGGAAGTTATCTGTTTGTTTGCTTATTTCAGCTTTCTTATTCTCTTGTTGGTAATCTGGTTTAGGAACCTATTCCCATTCTTCTCCTGAGACTAAACTCCCAGAATATTCTAATTAAAAAATATTTTTGGCCCCTATCTGTTAAGCGCTTATTATGTATCAGGCCTTTAAATACCTTGGGTGCTCAGTACTCCTCACAGGTGATACCACCTAATGCTTGCACAGTCCAGTGATACAGGGATCCTGACTGTTGTACCCAGCACCTTGCTCATTCCAGGGCTCAGTACAGCTTAAACAATAGTAGCAACAGCTGTGAGAGGAATCCAAGGACCAATTTGTTGGAATAAAACAAAACAGGGTTTTACCATATGGGAGATATATCTCAGATGGGTTTATTAGATGTAGGATGATTTTTCTTGTAGCCTAAGGGCTTTCTGGAGGGAATCTGAAATCTTTTCACTATGCCCACATCATTGCCAGATGTGGAAGTAGTGAAATAGACCTTATCCTGTGTGTGCGCGCACACACACACGCATATGTGCATGTGTAAAATGGCAAATTCTGGCTCATAAACTGAATTTCAGTTTATCTCACTCTCACTTTCTTATGCAAAAGTTTCTTCATGAACCCTCTAAATATGCAGCAGGACTCCTGCCCCCCCCATTTGAATAAACTATAGGTCATATCATGTTCACCAATATGTAAAACCAGAGGCAGTAAAATAATGATAAACATGGTAATTTCATAAAAGAGCTTGTTAGTCTTGTCCTCTAATAGCAGGAGGTAATGGAGTGCTCCACCAAAACTTAAAAATTCATAATGATTATTGATACCATTAATCAGAATTTGCCATGTGAACAGCTCAGGGATCTGTTGTATTAAGCTGTCATGTGGTTGCAATCATACTTTTTAAACTGCCATCAGAGGTAACTGTCAGCAACACCATATCTCCTCTCAATTACGGCTTCAGGTCCCCAGGGTTCCATCCTGAGTCCAGGGCAATTTGTACAGTTTGCTAATGACCTGCTGATTGTCTGCACAAAAGCAAAATTCAGGCAACACAGTGATTCCACACAAAAGCAAAGGACTGTCTGCTGTCAAAATAATACCACACTCTAACTTTGATAAAGGTTTTTTAACTGACTACAAGGTACTATTTGGTGCTAAAACGGGTGGCAGAAATAATGTTTATTCAAATAACTAACAAGTTGGCAGCAGGGAGGAAAATTTCAGGAGTGTGTGTGTGTGTGTGTGTGTGTAAAAAGGATACTGTTTCTGTTCTGATAGCTGTTTCTGTTCAGATATTTGGTTCTGATTTTGAAAGGTACAGAAACTAGCAAATATCTGTTTCAACTGAATATTCATGTTGGTAATTATTAATATACTTTAATAATATGCCACCAAAGTGTTTTATTTCTAGGTAGTGAAAATGTGTGCTGAACACTACATTGATCTACCTATTTATTTCTTGACCTACCTCTATGGTGTGCCTCAGGGAGCAGGTTTGGGGTTGTCGAGGGCTGGGTGAAGCCATCTCAATACTCTGCATGGGTGTGTCTGCCCCATAGCATCTCCCCTCTAAACCTGAGGACACAGAAGAGAATCATTTAAAATCCTACCCTGCTCCTCTTTTTCCCTGCCCCCATACTCCACTGGCTCTGCAGGCTGGCCAGTATGTATGTGTGTCTAAGGGGCTGGTTCCTCCTTAGGGGACTTGTCACCAAGTCATTTATCTGTTTAGTGATGGAGGAGAACTCCTACTAAGACTGTGACCCAGTTTCCAAAGCTTTATTCCAAGACCTGATTTATTTGATTGTTCATTCATTCATTTATTATTTTATTTATTTAGTTAGTTAGTTAGTTAGTTAGTTTTGGCTGCGTTGGGTCTTCGTTGCTGTGCAGAGGCCTTCTCTAGCTGTGGAGAGCAGGGGCCACTTTCCCTTGCGTGGGCTTCTCATTTGCCGTGGCTTCTCCTGCTGTGGAGCATAGGCTCTAGGCGTGCAGGCCTCAGCAGTTGTGGCACGCAGGTTCACTAGCTGTGGCACACGGGCTTAGCCCCTCCGCGCCATGCAGGATCCTCCTGGACCAGGGCTCTAACCCATGTCTCCTACATTGGCAGGCGGATTCCCAACCACTGCGCCACCAGGGGAACCCCATTCATTTATTCTTTCACTCATTCGGTGATTTTTAAACCTGTTATTCTTTATCAGGCCCTATCTAACCACTGGGATGATAATGATGAGCCTCAGCCATTAAGCCCCTTGTGGACCGGTAGGAGTGAATTGGCAGTTACCAAATTCTTGATAAACTGTCAAGGATCCCTTCTCAGCTCAGTCTTGAAAGGACTTAAAGAGAATGTGAGTTGCAACATGTTGGCAAAATGAAAGCTCCTCCACTAAACTGTAAGCTTGTTTAGGGCAAGAAGTGAGCCTTGTCCTTGGAATTATTTATAGCTCTGAGCACAGGAAGCATATATATCACATGTCTAAAAACTATCGGTGCAATTTTTGGAATGTGTAAGAATCTTCAGCAATGGACAGTAAATTGCAGATGTCAAGAGTAGGGGTTTTGGGGTCAGTTATGGGTTTGGCTTCCACTGATATAGCTTCACTTAGTAACTTGTGATGGCTCTTGCCTCATCAAATTATTATGCACTTCAAAACATATGTGTTTAGCAACAGATACACCAGTGCATGTGCTAGGTGTTGTGTAGTCAAGAGTGAAAGAGATAGAAACAGGATCTTTCCTCCTGTAGCTAGCTCACAGTAGAGGAAGTGTAGGGATCTCAGAACAGATACAGATAATTCCAATAAAATGTGTTAAGTTTTGTGAGAAACAAGTACTACTGTTACCTAGACTACCTAAAAGGAGGGGTCAGGAGGTCAGGGAGAAGAGTGCTCCAGGCATTAGGGACAAGGTGCAAAGGCCTGGAGGCGAGAATGATCCATGGTGCATTCCAGGGACTTAAATATATTCAGAGTCATTGAATTGTCACCTGCAATGAGAGGAGCTTGAGATGAGGCTGGGGAGGTAAGCAGGGCCAGATCCTGAGGGACCTTGTAGGGAATGCTAAGTAGTTTGGACTCCATTGAAAATCAAAGGGAATTTATTGAAGGGATTTGAGTAGGGCAGTGCCACAATGAAATTTGTTTTTGGATGATTGCTCTGGCTAGGCTACGTATTGGATGCGGCATGGAGAGGGTGAGCTTTACCAGTTGGGAAGGCTTTTGCAGTTATCTGGGTGGAAGATGGCCCATAGTCAAACAGTATGGTATAGTGGAGAATGCATAAGCTTGAGAATCCAACAAGACTTGGCTCTAAAACTTACTGTCTATGTGATTTTTAGCAAGTAACTATTTTACATAGTTTATTTTACACTTTCTCCTGCAAAATGGAGTAACTTTGACTGTCTGACGTGGGACTTAAATACTGTACATAAGCTGCCAGGTATTATATGACACACACCTTCAGTAATGTCCCTTTCTGCTGCTCTTTCCTCTCTCCTGGAATTTCTTCCCCTTTAATGTACACCTTTATGCTTTTAAATAGGATCTTTTGTTACTGTTGTTGTTGGTCCTTTTTATCCCTGGACCATGTATATGGTGAAGGCTCCTCCTTTTAAAAATTCTGCCTTTGTGACAGCTGCAGTTCTCCCAGAATGTTCTGGCCTATCACAAGGTTACCTCTGAAGAAGCTGGTTCTGTTGAACACTTTATTCCGGTCTGGGCCATGTTATAACCAATGAAAAGCAAGCTTGGTAAAGATGAAAATTTTCACTCCTTTCCCTTTTGGAACGTTCTGGTAACTGCATTCTCCCCCTCATGCCCTTGGAATGCAGCTTTGGTGTTATCTTTGGCCATCCTCTGGGCTGCTTCTTAAGCACTTGTGGAGACAGAACTTTGTGTTTTTTACAGAACAGACCTTATTTTCACTCTGAGAATATTCCAAAATCCTGTCATATTTTCCTTTCTGACATCTCTAAAATTCTTCTTTTCCCATTGATCTCCAATAACTAAAATCCTTTTCCATATTTTGGCCCTCTTTTTCTTCTATTCGTTATAAATACCTCTATTGTGGTCTCTGTTCTTGAATTCTGTCTCTGTTAAAGCAATCTCCTTGCTGCCTTTATTATAGCATCTTTTTAAAATGCCTTCCCTGATATCTATCATCGGCATTAAATATGGACTTTAGGGACCTTCACCGATCTTCATTGCCTGATTATTTTTTTCCCTGCTGGTTCCCTATATATCTTCTTAATTTCTTAATATATGACCTCCTTATATGTGTTCTTTTTATTTTTTTCATTCACTTTTTGTTTTCCTAGGCAGTTTTCAAGCTGTCTCCTCCCTAGCCTAGTACATTTTCTTTCCTTTTTACATGCCAAACCCAGCCTCAAACAAGTTTGTAACCTGAAACCTCTCTTATTTCTTCCATAGCTCTTTTCCTCATGTTTGCTGTCCCCCTCTTCATGATGATGGTCTTTTCTTTATCAAGTGATGCTATAGCTATGTGATTGAGTGTACGTATACTCTCTTTTGGTACAAGCAGATCTATCATTTATTAAGGAAGGTCTTTGCTTAGTTGATTAAGTCCATTCTCTTGCTTTCATTGCCACCGCCTTGGTTTGGGGCTGACAACTGGTCTCACTGCCTCAGCTATCTTTCCCAGCTATTCTGTCCTTCACATGGATCTCAAAAATGTCTTTCTGATTTGGTCCCTTTCTCTTCTGAAACAGAACAAAACAAAACAAAACAAAACCACACAGCTTCTGCTTTCCCTAGCCTGTAGAATGAGATTTACCTTCCCCAGGTGTGCATCAGGAGTTTTCATACATGGCCCCTCTTCACCATTCTAGACTCATCCTGTCACTTTTTAACCCTCGATCCTAAATTCCAGTCACAAAGAACTGCTGGAGGAGGTCATTTACCTTATTTGAAGGTTTGGAGTGGACTGCTACAGGACAAATATAGTCTGCAGAATTCTTTGCCATTTTTTAAAAACCAAAAGATTTCATGTAAAACTCTGTTTTTCTGGCTTCTCTCAGAAAATAGGGCAGTACTGCACCATATACACACCTGGCAACAAAGAGTTAAGAGTTGAATGGTGGCTGTCCCTTTAGATGAAGTGTGTTCTTTCTCCAATTTGCCACTGTTTCTGTCACTTCTTTTTGTGTCCCCAACATTGAGAGAAAGTGTCATTTGCCAGTTATTACTGCTCTTGTGCTTTGTTCTGTCTTAAGTATTAAGAATATTAAGTATTAACAGTATTAAGAGAGAATTATATCACATCTCTATATCTACAGACTTACTGATAGATAAATAAAAGATGGGTAGATACTGTTTTGCATTTCAAGAAACATATGGGGCCCACTTCACTCTTTCATCCTTAGACCCCGTAGGAATCTAAGTTTGGATCTCTGACAAAGTGACTTAGCACTCAGGGTCTGTGTTCAAATCCTGCCTCCATCACTTACTAGCTGTGTGGTTTTGGGCAGGTTACTTTAGCATCCTCTGCCTTACTTTCACCTCTGCAAATTGGGGATAACATTAGCGTGTACCTCACAGAGTTTTTATGAAGATTATGTGAGATAATCTATGTAGAGAATTTAGTAGAGGGATTGGAACATGGAAAGCATTCAATAAATCTTCACTACATTGTTATGACTATTATTATTTTTATTATTATTCTATTTTCCCCAAATCTAATGGTGGGAATATCAGATCCATGAGGGACATGGTTTTGGGCAGAGTCTTTTGGTGCCTGTTTAACCACACCTCCCTAGCACTCAGTTTTGCCACTTACTAGCTATGGGCCTAGTCAAGTTCTTTAACCCCACTGTGCCTCCATTTTATCATCTGTAAAATGTTAACAATAACAGTATAATAATAGTATCCACATCTTTGGTTCTGATATATCATCTGAGATAACTATGTGCTATGTATTATGGTGTCTGCCACATAGTAAGTATGCAGTAAATGGTAGCTGTTATTGTCATCAGCTACCCTGGCAAAATTTTGCCTTTGTGTCCCTGGAGATGTCACTTGATAGTTGTAAGGAGCCAGGGAGCCAGGTGATCCACCTGTATGTGATACGTGGGGCCCATACTTTTACATGAGCTTTTCAATAATTGAGATATAATTCATATACCATAAAAATCACCCTATTAAAATGTATAATCCAGTGGTTTTTGATATATTCACAAAGTTGTGCAATCATCACAACTATCTAATTCTAGAATGTTTTCATCATCCCCCCAAAGAAACCCGGTATCCGTTAGCTGTCATCCCTCAAACTTACCCCCCAGCCCTTGGCAGGCACTAATATGATTTCTGTCTCTAGGGATTTGCCTATCCTAGATGTTTCATGTAGATAGAATCATACAATATACGGCTGTGTACTTTGGCTTTTGCCTGTGTGTTTCCCCAAAGAATAAAGCTGTACCCTTTTCCAGAAAACAAATTCCTACTGGGAAGATAAAGGAAGCCCTAAGCAGGAAGTAAGAAGTAGGAAGATAGCATAGGCCAAGACTGACCTAAGAGGAATAAAACCAAACAGACATGCATCTAGGGGCCAATTTGAGTAGGCTAGGAATGCTGAGGAGCTGTAAACTGTGACTATAAAGATCAACTAAGCTAGATTCCTTTGGATCCTTCACAGTCAGCCCTCAAAACCAATATAAGGGTCTCAAATGCCCATCTGTGAATTCACCTGGGAGTTGGTTAAAAATGCAAATTCTGGGCTTTTCCTCAGGCTCGCTGAATCAGAATCTCCAGGATGGAGGTTTAGGAACTGCCACGAGCTTCTGCCAGGCAAGTGGGTTTGGAAATCATCGGACTACGTGGAACATGCTTGTATGACACTGAGCTGTGTTACTGTGTTCCATTTCAATGATACTGCTCTGTACTGTTGATGCTCTTCTTAAGTATGTATGTTGATCTTCCTTTTCTTTGTGCATCTCAGACCTGCTGCACAATGATACACAAAGTAGGGGCTCAGCACATTTTAGAAGATTGGTTATACAGGAACCTTGAGGGTATGGCTGGATTATTGCTGGCCACAAAGTCATTAAGGTCAACAGGGCCTAAGAGGAGACCTTTCTGGCACATTCTAAGCATTCTTTCTTTGAGATTTCAAGGCTGGGGTTTGTCTTCAGGGCTCTGACTTGTGCCCCAATGGTCAACAGCCCTTTGATCTCTGGGCTCCAGAGGATGTCCCCAGAACAGACCCTCAGGGGGACCTTCCAGCCATATGCATGGTGCTGATAGGTAGAGGAGTAACAACAGAAGCACAGGGGTGGTTCCTATACCTCACGGATCAGAATCCCCCAGGGGACCTGTTAACATTCCTATGCCTCCCCCAGACCCACTGAACCAGATTGTTGTCCAGGAAGGGGAAATTACTACTCAGACACTACCCAAATACTGCTGTAGAGTTTGAAGAACCTGATCCTCCCGCCTGTGTCTGGAGCTAAAACAGTGGGTTGTGCTCATGGGGATTTACTTGGGCAGGGCAGTGGACTAGAATTTGGGAGATCTAGGCTTAGTGTTGGCACTACCATTTAGTCGGTCCCTGTGTGACACTGGGTATGCCACTCACCTTTCAGTGTGCTTCGTTGTAAAATGAGGGATTTGGACCAGGAGAGACATCTAGAATGCAGACATGATCATTGGTATCTGTAGGAGGCTTCTCTATAGGCTTGGATGTCAGCTCTAAAGGATCCTTTTCTTCATGTCTCTGAGGACAGACCTGCTATCTCCGTCTGGAGTTAGCCGCTGTTCAGTGTCACTGGAGGCAAAGTTGCTGAAGCCCTCTGTTTGGACGCTGCGGGGTGGTGTGGAATGGTGGTGAGATTAAACAAGAAGCATGACAAGCCCTACCCCTTTCCTTTCTCCTTCTCTCCTCTCTCTTCTTCCCATATTCCAGTAAATAAGAGTTTCATGTATATAAGTCCATTTTTAAATTGAAAATATCCCATGGGAATGTTAAAGTCACCAATTGTTAATACTTTAGTATGAAATACTCAAATCTAGCCATTGGAAGACTTCCTGTTTAGTATTTGTGGTAGTAAAGAAATTTGAGTGGATGGGTAATAGCACATGCACTTGGGTTCCTGGAGCCTGAGGTAGGGGACAGAGTGGCACAGCAAGGGAGAGGATGGCAGCTAAAGATAGTCATTGATTTGGTGGTTTTGCCTAGACCCTGGCAGTGGTGCGACAATACATCTCCTGTGATGCTTTGAGCAGAGATGCCCTAAACTAGTGATGCTTCACCTAGACCATCTTCGAGTGAAGTTCTTATCACTCTTATTTTGTTAATTATACTGGAAATCAATCATTTTGGTTGCCCAGGAACTGGGTAAAGTTTAGGTCACTGTACTTCTCCCTTTTCATGGGATCTTAAATCCAAATTTATCCCCCAATACTATTCTTTATTCAACTCTCACTCAGGTCACAAAATCAAACTCCATTCAGGTGAGCCCTGTGAAACACTGTGAAGAAACAGTGGCTGGTTTTGGATTCTGTGGGCTCTCTTCTTTTTCCCCAGTTTGTCTCTCCCTAGCCCACTCATTCTACATCCTTTCTACATGCAGATTCACTTGTATTTAGTAGCAATTATAATTTTTCCTCTTTCTTTGGTTTAGCAAAATAAACGAAGGAACAGAGAATCCTTAGGCATACGTTGTGTGTTCCTGTAGTCTCTGCCCCATTGTCTGAAAAACCAGACTTCATTTAGATGCCAGTGAATCCATCAACGGGTTTTGTTTAAGCCATGTATTTACCAAGATCCTCACTTGAGCAGTGGCTTAACTTTTGAATCTTTGATTTGTAATTTTACAGTTGCTGAGACAGAAAACCCACTCCTTTGGAGGAGCATGGCCTTTTCCTATACTGCTTCCCACCGCTGCTTCTGAGCTTCTTGAACCCTGGCCCCTGGACACCACTATTAAGAAGACCTTATGGATGGGCTACCTACCGCCTGAGAGAAGAGGAACATCAACTGCAGTTTCTAACTAGATTGCCTTCTTCATTTCAAGTAATGGCTGCCATCAGGGTCAAATTAAAGACAGACCAGCTGGACAGCTGCTTGGAGGACTAACCCATACAGGCACTAAAATGTCCACAGTGTGCTAACACATCTATGGAAATATAGGGAGAGGAAAATAATACCAGCTCTTCTTTTAGGGAGAACTCTGTGTGGGGCTGGAAGAAATGGTTTGAAGTTCCTTGGTGGTGGAAAGTAGGTAGTAATCAGAATCTAGAGGAGCATGGGGATGGTTTACTGCAGGGATCCTGTTTTTCCTACTGGGATATATAAATTGGGTGCCCCAGCTGGATTGTTTGTGACCATGGAGGGTAGGCAGACTACCCCAGTGGTCCTCCTGCTCAATTCTTCTCCACACACAGCTCAGCCTGTCCTCTAGTAAAGATCCTGCAAGCAGTGGTTTGAAGGAGACACCAATTTATTAGCATACACATCTCCATTCTGCACTCTAGGGCTTGTAAATGAAGACACAGTCATAGATTGTCTCTCTTCCAGTTCTAGAATGTTAGCCCTTAATGTGCCTTCATTTACTCGGAGGATAAGGGTTGTTAGCTAACAGAGCAGATCAAGTCAAATGGAGCTTGAACTCTTGTGGGCTGGGTGATCAGATCCTGTGTTGAGTTAACTAGATGGAGACCAAGTGGAACTGAGATTTTAAAAAATATTTCGCTGAAGGGTGGTACTGTCAATTATTTGCAAATGAGGACATCAAGGAACATCCTTGGAATCATGAACTATAGAACTTGTGGTCGTGTTCAATAATTTAACAGACAGTTAAGTACCTAGTGGACACTGTGGAGACTTAAGACCAAGATAGACATGGTTCCTACCCTCATGGAACTTATATTCTAGTTTCTCTTGAGTGTGAAGAGCAGTGGCTACAGCAAACAAGTGGTCACAAAGATATTCTCAAGTCCAGGATTCCAATTAATAGAGTACTTTCTCTTGCCTTAATCATGCCTAGTGACCAAGCTTTTACAAGAATTATAAGTCTGCATTCAGGACTAGAGCCACATCTTCTGTCTTCCTGTCCAGCACTCTTCATTATAAGTCTGTGAACCAGTGTGAACTGTTTCCCTAGCAAGCTAAAGTCCCATGGTGTCAGGGGAAGGGCTTAGGATTAGTAGGATTTCTGGAAGGGGTGATATTCAGTGACTTGGGTCAGGAAATATGAAGGGATAGAGCCAGCAATTGCTTCTGTCCTATGTAGGAAAACTGCAGTGTGAGACATGCTGGGCTGGAAACTTTGAGACCCAGATTTTAGTCTTTATTCCAAGACTATCAAGCTATGTGACTATGGTCAAGTCACATGACATTCCACTTGGAGGTATCTTGAATGACTTCAAGATCCCTTCCAGCTCTAAAAATGTTAACATCAGGCCCTGGACTACAGGACAACTGTCTAGGTTCTAACTCAACTGTTCCTAAGCTGTTAGGTCAAATAGATCTGCAATAGTCATTTGACTGTTATTTTTTGGAGGTTTTTTTGTTTAATCAACATTGTAGGATACAATGAGTCTGTCTCTCCCCTTTGGAGTTGAGAAGGTTCTAGAAACGTACCCTGTAGAGCTCATAGAGGCTTTATTCCCTTTTTAATCCTTTCTTCTCTCCCTGCCTTTCTCCCTCTCCTTTCCTTCATCACATGTCTATGGCGCATACACCACGTGCTTTGCACTGGGTGTGGGCTAGGTTTGGAGATACAAGGTAAATCTGACATTTTCCCACACTCCAGAAGCTTTCACGGGAGAGGGGACAAAACCCTCCTTCCCTTCATCTGCTGGCTTTCCTTTTGATGATGTTCCAGGGGGGCGTGCTAGTGGGTAACCGGTTACAGGCAGGTGCCTCATTCTGCTCAAGCAATTTTGAGTTGCCCTGAGATACACATCCAGGTAATTATTTCAGCCCAGGGTCACCATGAAAAGATCTATGTCCAGATAAAAGGAAGAGATGACTTTTCACTTCTTGGAATAAATCTGAGATAATCCACTATACAGTGATGGTCACTGTCTACCCCATCCTCTGCAATCCAGCTTTGCTCAGGTGGGGAGACTCTAGGTGACTAGTTCCTAAACTTAAAAAAAAATCCCTCTCAATAAATAGACATCTTTCTTGTATACTGTGTTTCATATATTCACTATAGCTGGTGGCCCTTTAAAAAGGAAAGGGAAAACACTAATCACACAAAAAGATATTGTTATATATTCTTACCTCATTGTGAATCCTATGTAAGTGCCTTCTCTTTATCTTTGTTTCTTCCATCATTAGCAACTCTATTTGACAGTTATCTCTAAGTGCAGAAAATACTTTTTGGAAAAATAAATCAATGGAATTTCATATTCAGAATTGCTGACATAAACTGTTTTATTTGAGACTTTTATCTTGGGAAATAGCTTTAGGGACTTCAATATCTGGCTTAAACGCTGGAATTAATTACTCTTGACTCTCAATTTTGCCTCCCATTTGAGGTCAAGGAATGTACTGACACCTCCAGTTAATGCTTATACCTCTCTGTGGCCAAGAGCTTTAATTTTCTCTATTGCTTTCATTTTTCTTTGCAGCTGTACTGCATTACTAAATGGATTGATTAATGCTTCATCTCTTCTCCTTGTTCTTACTTTACCTCTTGTAAATATACTAAAAACAGTGTAAGGTTCACAACATCAGATGGCTGATAGGACTTACAAGAGAAACAAAGGGCCTGATAACTCACATAAATGGAAAATTGACCCTGGAATAATTGACAGCATATTCAAATATCTTAGTGCAGTGTTACTCTCATTAAGCAGAAGTGGTATCAGTAAATCTATACAACTCTACATATTCTAATGAAAAGGGAAAATGTTTTCTTTTTACATGCTGGAGGAGCTGTAGCATAAAAGGGAATATTTTGTCAAACGTTTCATATTTCCAAATATCTGGATATTGGCCATTATGAAGAAAAAATACAAATGATGGACTACCTCTTATATGCCTACTCCGAAGTCTTGTAGCTCCAGCCATTGACTCTAAGGCAATTTACATTTGTTTTCTCTGTCCTTCTTGAGAGGAAACAAAAATCTAATTTTTTTAAGCAATTAAAATTCTTTTGCTTCAGCTAGGATGAAAGAATTAGGAGTTCTGTCTCCTTGTACATAATTGTATATTTCATCTTCCTTAATGATTGACAGAAAACAGATAAACTGAGACATCTCTGAACTGGGGTTGAATGTACTCTCTTGGTGGTCCCATTGCTAATCTGTTTGACTATTTTGCAGGATTTCTTTACTCTGTAATGGAAAGGTTTATTAAATATGAGGGGTGCAAAGCTTTCTGAATACAAATGAACTTATTTGCCAAAATTTAAATGCTCCTTCTTGTCAGTGAGTGCCTGTCTCACTTAACAGGATCCAAATTGAATAATAAAGAAAATTAGACTATATTGTACCTCAAGAGAAATCGTGCATGAATTATAACATAATAGTGAGGGGGAAAGGGGTCATATTTTTGAAAAAAGAGTAGATGATTTAGATCATATAAAAATGATTAACTCAGAGAAAATGAATTCTTTTCAAAGAAATATACTAATTCAATGAGCAGGATTTCCCATGCACAAGCAATCTACACCTTTGGCTAGCTTAGAATTTTTTTTGGCTGTGCCACATGGCTTGTGGGATCTTAGTTCCCTGACCAGGGATTGGACCTGGGCCCTCGGCAGTAAAAGCACCACGTTCTAAACACTGGACCGCCAGGAAACTCCCAGGCTAGCTTAGAATGAAACTCATAATCATATGGAAATGCATGGTAGGTTTCAGTGGTTACAATTTACTACCTTATTCCATCATATACCTGTGATGGAGCTGGAAATCCAATAAACATCCATTGAAAAATGAACACAGATCTCCAGAGAAGTACAATAGGGAGACAGAATTTGAGAAATTGCCCCAATTCGTTCTTTAATCATGGGGTAATGAGGCTGTCCCTTGGTCAGTGTGTTTATTCCCATTGCCTTGATGTTATCACTAATAAAGCTGATGATCACAATGCCTTTCCCCTGCCAGCATTCGAGGGGCACTGTGGGAAGAAGAGGGCAGCCCTCTTGACCAGGGAGACAGGCTGGGAGAACTTCAGCAGCCACACAAACTGTTGACCATGCTCACGGATGGAAACAGAGTGCATGTGTCGAGTAAAATAAACCAGTAGAGGGGAAGTGAGGAAGAACATAAAGGTGGGACTGTGCAAAGACAGGAATTGGTCCCTGTCATACACTTGAAATAGGAAGGTACCTGTTGGAAAAGGATGAAGTGAGGAAGGATCCTAAAGTAGAGAAAATAAAGGGAAGAATGAATGTCTCCAGAGTTTGCTGAAATTAATTATCCTGAGGTTTCAGGAGGAGGAAAGGAAGATCAAGAGAAACGGAAGAAGGCTCTGAAGACTGTGAAGTTTCAAAAACAAAAGAAAGCGCAAACAAAAAAGTTTAAAAAGTAAAGTCATGCTTTTCTTGGAGAAGAGACTGGGCATTAACAGAAAGTTTGATGACAGCAGGATTTGTATTTAGGGGTTTACTTTCAATCTAAGAGAAGTTTTATATGACACAGATGCAAAAGACATTAATGTCTTTTGGCCATGATACTGGGCTTCAATTGCAAAGGGGAAAAAGAATGGTCAGCGCATCTCAGATAAACACCAACTGTGCAATATTTCATTTGAGATTTGTATTATCTCCAATTAAGTAAAAAAAAGAGACCTAGTGAATTTGATTGCCTCTGTAGGAAGGCTTGAGAATTAGAAACCTAGATTTCCCACATGGGATGATAATTTGATAGTAAAAATTAAGAAATAGAGAGTCTGGGGACATTAAGATTCATCTCCACCATTTCAAATCATGATCCACACCTTCAGAAAAAAAGAGCTTGGGACTTGGAAAGGAGAAAGGAGAAGGGAAAGAGATGACTGATGGGTGGGTGAGCAAGAAGGGGGAAATGAATGCTGCAAACCAAATAACTACACAAATTGTGAGAAAATTAAATGAACAACAGAGTTTGAAAGATAAGTGGTTAATGAGGAATATGAGATAATAAGACATTTAAAAATAGGAAATTACTATGGAAAGTGAGGATGAATGATGAATTACATGGGAGATGATTAAGGTACACAGGAAGGCAAGGAAGGGAGGAGGTAACTGGGATGGAAAACAAAACGTGACTAATAGGTGGAAAGGGCAGGCTTGAACTCTCGGCAGCATGTCCCCCAACCTCTGGAGAATGTGCACAACCTAGAAATAAAGGAGGAACAGATGAAAAGAGTTCACGGTTAACGTGAAATCATGAGGACAACAGAGGAAGCAGTAAGTGTCATTTGTCCTTAGGAATGAAAGCATTTCTAGAGAAATGTATTAGTCTGGGTTGTCCATTCATCTACGAGTAGAATTGTCTTCATCTACTTCTTACAAAATGTTAAATTACAAAATGAGTGCTATTAAAGAAATGCTAAGCACTGTCAGGGGAAGTTGAAGAAAAGATTGCATCTAGAACAACTGAAGTGGGGACAAAGTGAGCAAATCTGTTCACAGTCTTTTATATAAAATTTTGAAATTCAGCCTCTTAAGGAAAAAAACTGGAGAGAATTTATCCAAATAGAAATGTGGGCAGTGATGGGGGAGGGGAGATTTTTTATTGTTGTAAATATTTTAGAATATATTCTTCTACAATATTTTTTTTTTCTCGTCAAATGAGTGAGATTAAGCTAAAAAGCTCCTGGGTATTGCTTTAAACACACTGGATGAGAGGGTTTACAGCAATGTAAAGTATTCCTAGTAGTAGAAATAGCATAAATTTTTTAAGAAGATTAATATCTGGAGCAGGTCTAAATGCTTGTGATCATCCTTTCACTTTCTCGTGTTTGTGCAGGGGATTCCTTTCAGCCAGACAGTACCAGACCCCCTTCAGAGGGAAGCTGATAAAGTAATTTAGGTGGAAAGGCCTAATGAGATAATGATGTTAAGGCCAGTTAACACCTAATAAGAACATAACCACCAGGGATGATATTGTTGCTTATTAATTATAATGATGATGTGGAGGAAAGAGACAAGGTGGCACTCATTTAGCAGAGAGCACTCAGGAGTAAAGCTGTTTTCTCAAAGGGCAAGTTTCAGGCAGTTAGAGTTAGAAGTAGGGCAACATGTAGCCGAGTTTGAAATTTATGGCCGTTGGGTTATACTGGCGACCACAGAACTGGAGGCCAAGCAGGAGGTAACAGATGCCTTCCTGATGGTGACCAAGACTGGAATGGAGACTGCTGTGGTTGCAGGGCCAGGCCATGCTCAGAGTCAGAGACTCCGGGCTGAGTTTTGGGGGCTGTCCTCTTGCCTCAGATTCCACAGTGGTCATTCGTGGGCAGACAGGCAGGTGTCCAGAACTGGACTGGGTGTGTTTCCAGTTCTGTGACCTTCCCCTCCACTCCACTTGGTCCTGGGAATCAGACGCATAGCATAACTCTTCAATTGGTGATGGTGCCCTTCCCTGTTGAGGGAGCCCAGAAGATCCTTTGGGCCTGTTTTTAGAGTCACAGACTTGATCTGTTGCCTTCATCTGCTGACCTGAATGTAAGGTTTCTTGGTGTTAGTCATTGCCCCTGCTCTGCTTCCTGAATTCCCCGTGGGTGTGGTTCATCCAGGGCAGGGGAATTGTATAAGTTCATTGCAGATACACTGGTGTCTGTATTAGTCACAGAACAGGAGTCGAGGATATGAGGAAGAAGCAGCCATGCGAAAAAACTTGAAGCTTTTGGAAATCTTGAGAGTCCTCAAGGGAGGCACAGCAGCTTGAAGTCCAGGAACAATCTGGGTAAGCAGATTTGGGGCCGTTAGGGATACTGGAAACTCTTCTCCTGATACACTGTCTTTCGCCTCACTATGTGGGTCTCTATCTGGGTCCTAGAGACTAGGCTGTCACTCACTCGTCTCTGGGTCTTTGGATGCCACCTCTGCAATAATAGGACGTAGTTTTCCACACCTTCCTGTGCTATTAATTTTATTAGCTGGATGAGGGCCATCTCACAGGATTTTTCTTGTTCTATGTGATGACGTCACTGACCCTGCCATAGAAAGGAAATAAATTCCTCATCGTTAACTTCTTAAAGCAAGTATTTTTATATTTATTAAATGTGTGGTTTGAGAGGCAGGAAGTGAAGAGTGCTGGACAGGAAGACAGAAGATGTGGCTCTATTCCTGACCCTTAGACATATCCCTGTAACCTTGGATAAATCTCTTGCTTTTCTGAGCCTCAGTTTTGCCATCCATAAGGTGAGAGTTTGGTGAGGGTAATCTTTATGGTTTTAAAGTTATTTCCAGCCTTAAAATTCTACATTTAAGTGTATATGTGTGTAAGGATCCTACCTCTATTAAACCTTTATGAGAGAATGACAAATACCGCCTTAAATCCATGGTTCAGAGTGGACAATTAAGGTTGGAGTTACTGATGAAACAGTGGCATAACTATTTATTGAGCACTAACTAGTGACCTGGCAGCCACAACCTTAAAGGCAGGTGTTTTACAGGTGAGGAAATGAAGGCTTCAAAAGGTGGAAAAGATTGTTTAAAATCCTATAGTTAATGAAGGAGTGGGGCCAACATTCAACTCTGCTCTTCCTGAAACAGAAGTCCTTGACCTTAATCAACGTGTGCCCATCTTCCACTCTTTAGAACCCAATACTTATGTCCCATACCTGCTGGAACTAGTCACTGAAGTTTTCTTCAGTTACAGTGGTTTTCAACAGGTGATGGAAGGAAGGAGCAACGCAGGGAGTGACTTGACAAATCTCCCTAGTTGATTCTGATACACACATCTTGCTGCCTCTAAACCCACTCTGAGACATCACCCGGTCAGTCACACTAACATGATGACAGAAACAGTACCTTACTGGAAAACTTTCTGCCATGTGCCGGTTCTCACTTCTGCTTCTCTCAGCATGGCTTGGGGGGTAGGTAGAGGCACCAGACACAATTATTTCTCTTGTCTTCCAAATGGGAAATTGAAGCAAAGAGAATAGAACCATGCAACTTCACACACCCAGTGGTCAAAGAATGACATGAGGACTCATACCTTAAGACTCCAGCCATCACAGGACATTGTCTTTCTAGACAATTCAATTAATAGTGTATTTTATATACAGGGAAAAACATCACTTTTTTCCCCTTGGAGTTTCCTAGTAGATGTGTCATTTCAGTGACATTAATTTATTCAGAATATCTGTAAACCCAGCCTCTATGAATAGTGTCAACTGTAATAGCCATTAACAAATACCAAATGGAGGAGAATGATTTCTTAACCAGGCATTTTTATGAACAAAAAATGACTTTCTAGACCTTCACTGATTGGTCCCAGAAAAATGCTTTATCAGGGTTGTTAAGAGGGTTCAGGCATTCAAAACAGAGAGATGCTCTTCATTGTTCATATCTTCTTTGAAAGTAATAAAAAGATTAATTCCTTTTTGAAAATAAAAATATTAGCACCTAGAATTTCAAATTACTTTTCAAGAATTAATTTTAATGCCACATAGACAAAGCCTCAGACTTAGTTTTTTTTTTTTTTTTCCAGACTTAGTTTTAATCTACAGTTCTTTATAGTTTAAAATGCCTTCTTTTGGTCTTTCTATATTTTGGTTTCTTCTCTTTTCCTTTGCTGAATAAATTCTAAATTTTTGCTCAGTATGGTTGAATTCACTTCATTGTGAAAAGTTAGAAATATCCAGCTATAGGATTTGATTAAGTAAAGATAGAATACAATATTGCCATTTAGAAGAATGAGGCAGCTCTATATGGAATGATGTCTAAGATATATAGTTAAAATTTAAAAAGCAAGATATACAACAACATGTATGGTAATCTGCCATTTATATAAATACAACATATCTGTGTTTATTCACATTGCCTAGCTGTGAAAGAACATTTAAGGATCTGGTAATAGTGGTTGCCTCTGGGGAGAAACTGACTGCTGGGAAATTAGAGGGGATTCTCTGTATACCCTGTTGTCCCTTTTATATAGTGTATCATGTTCATGTATTATCTATTCATTCTTCTTTATAAAGACAGAGGTAGAGCCTTTTTTATTGAGATGGAAAAATACAAAAGACATGTTCGGTATAAAAAGCAAGTTGAAGAATAGTATGAATAGTATATGATTCTATTTTTATAAATTAATTATACATACATATATGTATGTTATAAATACACCCATACACATCTCTAAGGATATGCACCAAATTAACAGTGGTTCCCCCTAGAGAGTAGAATATGAGAAAGAACGTGTATGTGTGTGTGTGTGTGTGTGTGTGTGTGTGTGTGTGTGTGCTTTCATTTCCTTGTCCTGTGTACTTCTATATTGTCTGCTTTTTTTTTTACACAAACTACATACTAATTCACAATAAATAACTTATAAACCCAACCAAAGGATTGCACTTGACTTCTACACACCTATAATCAAAATTTCCCAGAACAGCCCTTCCAGTCAGCCATTTTTTGTTTTTTATATCCCACAGATTCACTTCAGATCTCTTCCTTGACTTCTTCCCTGAAGTTTTCTGAACTTTCTGTTCCTTTATCTTTGCTCTCCTACATTCCTCTCTATGAGTAGGGCCCAGATAAGGTCATGACCAAGAAATGATAGTAACACTAGTGACAGTTCCTCTCTCAACTTTCCCTTTAAATCAATCCAGAATGATGCAGCTAAAATCCCCCTCATTCTTACTTTACAGACTTCAACCTTGGGTTAAATCTAACTATCTATTTCAAGAAAATTTCTCTGCTTTCTGGATCAATCCTATCAGCACATAAATATGCTATAGCTCCAATCTCAAACAAAAACAAAACTCTTGGCTTTGTTTTATTTTGTTTGCTTAATTTTAGTGGTGAAACCTCCACTCAACTCTCTCAACTCCACACCTTCTCCAAATACTGTTCCATTTCTCTGTGCTCCTTTACAGCAATTTTCCTTGAAAGAGCTGTCTTTCCTTTTGTAAAGACACTTCCTCCCCTACCATTCATTCTTTTTTTTTTTCCCCATACATTCTTAAAACCACTCCTCTCAGGCTTTCTGCCCTACCACTCTCCCTCAACTGTCTTGTCAAGGCCACTTAGGGCATTTACTTGCCAAATCCAATGATCAATTTTTAATCCTCATTTTCTCTCTCAACTCATTTACAGTTGATCACTTTCTCCTTCTTGAAACGCTTTCTTCTCTTGGCCTTCTGGACACCTTTCTTGGATCTCCTTCTCCCTCACAGTCTGCTGCTTTTTCGTTTCTCCTTTATCCTCTTCATCTTGAAATATCAGGACTGCTCAAGGCTCAGTTCTTGAGTCAGCCTGCCTTCTCTATTTAAACTCATTTTCTTGGCGATCTCATCTAGCCTCTTGACTTTGAATACCATTTCCATGCTGATGTCTTTCAACTTTTATGACCAAACCCCAACCTGGCCCTAAACTACAGACCCCTTGTCTTCAAGGCCTATAATGCTTCCAGTACTCACACTACATCCCTGAACTCATCCTCTATCACCCCCTTCCCTGTTCTCAGGCCATATTGACCTTCTTGCAGCTTTTTGAACATGCCAGGAATACTCCCACCTCAGGACCTTCACACTTGCTGTAGCATCTGTCTGCAGTGCTCTTTTCTCAGATACTCACATGGCTCAGCTCCCTCCCTTTATTCTGCCCAAATGTCACCTTATCAGAGAGCCTTCCTTGAACACTTTTAGAATAGCACTTGCCTATCTTGCTGTGCCCCTTTACCCCTTTATTTTTATTCTGAGCAGTTACTATAATCTGAAGCATTATGTATCTATTAGACTATTATTTGCTCATTATATATCTGCACTGGAATGTAAGCTCCATGAGAACAGGAACTTTATTTTGTTCACCACAGTATTCTCAACATCAAGAAAAGTGATTGTTATAGAGAAAATTGCTCAAAAAAGATTTACTGAATATTGTTGAATAAGGAATGTTGAGGGATTCACTATAGTTTCCTTTAGCATATTCAAATTACATGAAATTTGTCTTAAGGCAGTTTATTTCTCCATCTCAACTTTCTCACGTTTTCTTTTAAAAAATCTGTTTAAACTTTTTATTTTGAAATAATTATAGACTCACAAGTATTTGTATAGTCCAGGGAAGTGCCGTGTACCCTTCACCCAGCTTCTCCCCAGAGTTACATCAGATATAACAATCCTTTTAAAAAAAATTATTATTAGTTCCTTGGTGTCCTTTCCTAACGTTTCACCTGTTCTCTTCTATGAGCTTTTCTTTACAGGCTTCCAGAACTCTTCATCTCTTATTTCTTGCCAAGCCATTGATGAGCTTTCTTCAACACCAACATCAAATCCCTTCTCCAAGATAACTGTCCTAAGCATGGGAGGGATAGAATACTTCAATTAAGTGTGAAAACCGGGTTTTATTTTTAATACTAACAAATAATCCAAAATAAGAGAAAAACTGTTTCATCTCTTAAGCTTGCAGGATCTATAGAGAGATACTGTCTCCTCTGTAAGTTCTGAATAGCAACCTGCTTTGCTGTGATCTTTAAGGACATGCAAAATGATAATTTGTTGACTCCAGTGTGTACTTTTATCTTGTTTATGCAACTATTTAGAAAGAGTTGAATAAAAGCAAATATATGATTTTCTATATATGTATTCATATTTCTTTTAAAAAATTATTCTGCTGAGTACATGTCATTCACTTATTCAACAAATATTTATTGTGTACCTACTATGTGCCAAGACTCCATGCTAACAATGGTCTTTTATCCCCCAAGATGATATGGAATAAACATTACCTTTAAGACACGACACGTCCAAAAAGATAGATTGAAAACTCCTGCTTTCCAGGTAAGTAGGTTACTCCCCAATGGAATGGGCATTCATGTTCAGGAGACAAGGGCATTATTATGCTCTACTAATTGGTTTTCAGGGTTAAAAAAAATCAATGTTCCTTTCAATGTGTCTGAAATATATAAAATAACCTACCATTTAACAAGATAAGACTCACTGATTTAATGATCAGTACAAAGAGGATATGACTGGGATATCACCAACCTCTATAGTTAAAATGAGCATGTGTTAAACTCCTTTAAAAAATTCCTTTCCATATTAAATATTAATTAGAAACCTGCCCCATGTCAGTGTTCTTCTCTTACAATTAATCCTTCTCCTTTCTAGTATTAGTAGGGTGATCATTTGTCCCGTTTGCCTGAAATGTTCTAATTCACACCTGTTGTTCCAGCGTAATTGTCAATTGCACCCCCTTTCGCTCTCTAAAAAAAAATCTTGGTTTGGATGATAAATTGTACAGTCAAACTAAGTATTAGGGTCTCTGGGATGAACGATCAAGGCGCCATTCCTATTTATTGGTATTACCTTGTCACAAGCTGTAAAAACAGTTTTCCTTTTGATTGTTTCTTCCTGAGTTGTCACAAAGACCTTCACATAAAACCACTCTGTCCCATTAAAGCAATTATTGAAACCCCCTTCAGTAATGACCACTTGTTTTAGTTTTCCTCCTCAGATTCCAAAGATGAAATGTAGACATTGCTTTTGCTGGGTCAGCATCATAATTGTTCAGAGGCACAGCCTCGTACAGGGAAAATTTTGCCTATCTAATCCACAAGAACCTTAAAGAGACATTTTTCCTTGGTGACATTATCTGGTATAAATAGTCTGTGATTCACTACTAATTTTAGCCCAAAGAAAGGAAAACCCAACATACTTAATTTCAATGGAAAATATGTATTTCTGGACCAAGATACCTAATGTCTCTAGACTACAACCAGAGAATGAATAATGGAAAGGTGAATTTGGGTGGCCTCCTTAGATATAATCTCCGTTAAAACTATTTAATCTCTGTGGTTCACAAGGAAAGCTTTTCTTGAGTTGATGAATGGAATGACATTTCTGAGATTAAATGTTTCTCTAACTATATTCTTGGCTGATTCTAGTAGCTGTACCACCACTGATTCATTATTTAATTTTGGAAAATTGATCACTTTTTTTTCTTCTGAGGTTGTGTCCTCCTAGCACCAAAGCACTCAATCAATTCAATGTGTTTTTTTTTAAAAAAAAACACATTTTAAAAACATGGGGGGACTTCCCCGGTGTGCAGTGGTTAAGAATCCACCTGCCAATGCAGGGGACATGGGTTCGAGCTCTGGTCTGGGAAGATCCCACAGGCTGCGGAGCAACTAAGCCCGTGCGCCACAACTATTGAAGCTCGCGCACCTAGAGTCCGTGATCTTCAACAAGAAAAGCCACCGAAATGAGAAGCTGGCACACCGCAAAGAAGAGTTGTCCCCACTCGCCCCAACTAGCAAAGCCCGCACGCAGCAACGAAGACCCAAAGCAGCCATAAATAAATAAATAAACAAACAAATAAAATAAAAACATGGGATCATGAAGACAAAACAACTAATGAGGGAACTAAATTGTTTTTCACCTGATTGTTTGCCTGTTTCTTAACCCATCTGTAAACTGTGGATAATTCTGTTGGTTTTTGTCTTCCTGATGCAGTTGCTATGAGAGTAAATTACATACTTAGGAAAACATTAGGGACATTTGGGATAACAGAGGCTGAATGACTTTATCATTCTTGTTTGTAGTTTGCCTGAAAAATTCAACTGAATGAGATGAAGTGGCTAAAGTGTGTTTTTCGCTTTTCTTTTTTTCTTCTCTACTTAAAATGAAAGTACATCTTTAAAAAATATTATTACTGATACAGCTTTATCGGAAGACACTGATGGATCCTGAAATGACAATGACACTCCCCTGTTGTTGTTGTTGTCGTTGTTTTTAAATCCATGCTTTTATCAAAATTAAGAAGGTATCAGGGCTTCCCTGGTGGTGCAGTGGTTGAGTCCACCTGCCGATGCAGGGGACTCGGGTTCGTGCCCCGATCCGGGAAGATCCCACATGCCGTGGAGCGCCTGGGCCCGTGAGCCATGGCCGCTGAGCCTGCGCGTTGGGAGCCTCTGCTCCGCAATGGGAGAGGCCACAACGGTGAGAGGCCCGCGTACCGCAAAAAAAAAAAAAGGTATCAGGAAAACCGGGCTCCTAAATTCCTTCTTAACCCAAGGGACTGGGTTGAATAGCTAAAGAAATATTTTCCTGATAATTATCTCTTTCCTTATTTCAGGCATGAACTCTATCTCCTTCACCCTACCTCATCTGTACCTCTAGAAAACGCATAACGAAACCTGGAGCGCCCCCTTTCTTATGAGTCAAGACAGCTCCTTTCCCACGAGTTCCAGGGCCTGTTTGTGAAACATGGCCTGGGCAATTTCCCCAAGAGTCCCACAGTCCTGAGTGGACAGGCAAGTCCCATGATTCGGAAGTAGTGGCATCGAGTGGTTGGAGGTGTGGTGACAGTCCAGGCTTCTGGTCTTCCAGGAAACCAATTTCATTGGTATAATCTTAACAGGTCATATTATATATTATATACCAAAACCATCTGCAGTTCTCTTAAAGGATAAAAACCTGCAAAAAGAAGGTAAAGAATTGATAAGATAGTAAAAGATATATATATATTTTTCTGATTAAAAACAATGACCTATTCCTGACTATGGGATAGGAACTACCAGAAAGTACTGTATCTTCTTTTGACAAGGTTATGCTGAGTAGCCTGTGTACATCTCTACATTTCTCAAGAGGTTTACTTATGGTGTCTCAGGCAACAATATAACAAGGATTTATTGATGTTCCAAAGTGAGGGCTTGGGTGTCAGAACTGGGAAATCTGAGATATAAAATCATTTGGTTGAAGAGCTCTAGCTTCCTTGAACATTCTTGTTCCTCCAAAAAACCTTGGAGGCTGCCATAGTAACTGTAAGTTTCCCAAATGAGAAACTGGGGCAGAGAAACAGAGTGGGGGTGGGGTATTTGTTTATGGTGGAGGGGTGACATTTTTTCACAATATATTTTGCTGGAAGGTCTACACTCTAGCAGCAGGACCAGCCTTAGGAAATGCTGGTAAGTGGTTCTTTGGCAACATTTACTTATTTTGGAATGGCTCTTCCTCTTTCCTACTTCCCCTGCCTAGAGGTGTAATTCTGTAATCTGTTTACACAAGGTCCCCTCACTGTGGCCCTCACCTGAACTGATATGCTCTGGACCTTTTCCACTTCTCATGTTGACCAAATTTTCTATCAAATTCTACCTGCATTGTGCCCCATTCCCACTGGATATTTACTTCCACTTTCAAGAGAGCAGGACATTATCTGGTAATCTAATTAGAATGAGAGTAGAAAGGGTAAAAACAGTTTAATACACCGCCCCTCTTACTATGGATGATTAGCATTAACTCAAAGATGTGAATTTTTAGTGGTGAAGTTTCAGAAGCTATGTTGCAAATTGATGGGGGTAATATTTTAGGGACATAGACACATTTTTTAGCACACCCTTAAAATCATGCACAAAGACAAATACCTAGTCTGAGTAAGGAAGGCCCGGCCCTGGAGCCTGGCATAGTCAGAGTACCTGTTTTGCATAGTCCGGTCTCATCACTGGTGAGGGAGGAAGTGCTGGCAGGGAGCAAGACAGCAGGAGAACATGCCTAACTCCTCTGTCAACAGGTAGACCAAGGACTGTACATACCTTTCTCCCGGGGGCAGGGGGTTGGCACTGAGAGAGGGTGCTCAGCACCCCTCCCACGTGCACATGCACCCTCATCCAGGCATTCCCGGCCTCACCCCGTGGTTTGCCTACAGGCTGATTCCTAAAAGATCAGAAAGACAAATGATTCAGAAGTGCCTGCAGCTGATTCCTACTTAGAATATGTAATCTCACAATCCGTGCCTGTTTTCTTTTAAGTGCTTATATGCCTCTGATCAAATCTTCACTCTGCTCTCTAACTGTCCCTTTGAAAGCAGCAGCAATGCTTTATTTCTGATTACATGATGACTTAAGCCAAATAACTTTAAAAATGCCCATGGCAGTTTTGATTTGACACTGTTTATGTTTCATTTTTGCTATCCTAATCTAAGATTTTCTGAATATCTTCGTAGCCTAGCCGGGACACATTTGCTGAGTTACTGAGTGGGCAAGGCTCTGATTTAAGCTCTTAGGAAAATTTCCCATGTGACTTACAGTGATTTTCAGTGAGAATCAAGGGCACCATTGTTGGTTCCTAATAATTATGTGGTTTCTGTATGTAAACGCATGTCTTTCACATACATAAATGCACACAGGGCATAGGATTTCCAGTGCTGGCTCAAGTGCATGTGCCTGAATATACTTTTCCTCTCTCACTCAAAAACAAATACACCCCAGCCAGGAGTTACATTTGTTGGTTTGAACAGTTTGTTGGTTTGTCACTCCCTTTCTTGGGCTTCTACCTGTTGGGGCTTGTGCTGGGGCTCCCAACACTTTAGTTTCCACATCTGTTGGATTGCCTTCACTCACCTTGAGAGATCACTGTGAGGCAATATAGCTCATAAATGTCATCACAAACTGCTCTGCAAAAATATGTCTCAACATCTGTGATGCCAGATTCAAAAGAGCTCGATTGTGTGTGTCTGGTCAAGTGCATGTGCCTGTGCATACACACACACAAACACCATGAATCTCTGGTCTTCATTTACTAATTGTTCTCTCATTTGAGGTAACTTCTCCACTGCTTCTATAGCTATTAGATAATAACAAATACAAAAAAAAATTCTTAAGGAAAACAACCTAAAGCCATAATTTATCACTTTTAAGAAAGAATGGCATTGCAACTAGACACATAACTAAACAGGGATTTTTCTGGGAAACTGATGAGGTAAATACATTACAGAACTACAATAAACATCATCTGCTTTATCAGCAAAAGAGTAAATAGGTAGTTATGGGACTTCCCTTGTGGTCTAGTGGTAAAGGATCCGCCTTCCAATGCAGGGGACGCGGGTTTGATCCCTGGTCGGGGAACTAAGATCTCACATGCTGCGGGGCAACTAAGCCTGTTCACCACAAGTACTGAGCCCATGCGCCTCAGTGAGAGAGCCTGCGTGCTGCAAACTACAGAGCCCGTGTGTCCTGGAGCCCGCGCACCGCAACAAAGATCCCACGTGCCAAAACTAAGACCCGATGCAGCCAAAAATAATAAATAAATAAAATTTAAAAATATATATATAATAAAAAAGAAAAAAGAGTAAATAGGTAGTTTTATTATTCCTTTAAATGGTGATAAAACATGAAGAAATGCCATTCAGAAAGTTTTGGGTTTTTTTTCACATGCAATGCATACCTGTGTGTGTAAGCCCACACCATTCCTTTCATTAAAACCACAATATTAACACTGTCTAGAGATTACTACAGTGGTGCACAAGGCTGCAGTGATGCTGCATTCACAGAGTCCTCAATAAACCTGAGCAGGAGGAAGTATATATGAAAAATAAACAAAAAATTGAAAGAACTGTAAATTAGGTTCAAGGCTATTCCCTGTAGAGAGGAAGCTATTGGTTATCATGATTGCACTACATTTAAAAAATTCCCACCATATCACGTAAGTCTTTAAATAATAATGGCAGATAATTTTTGAGTACTGACTATTTCAAGCACCATGCTTAGCACTTTACTTGCTTTCTCATCTGAGACTTATAATTTTTCTGTAGATGAAACTATTAACATGCCCATCTTATAGATGTGTTTTAGAAACATGTACGTGTAAATGCCAACACCTAGAACACGTGAATCTGAAATTCTCCCAAACAGATCTACATGACTTGGGAGTGGTGTTAGGCTATATAGAGAGGGTAATATTTTTTCTTAAAGTCACTATTGATGGGCTCCATAGCATCATGATGTTTCTATGCATGTGCACATGTGCAAAACACATTTTAGGTTTTGTCACCAGTTTTCCCCCTTTGTCTATTACCTTCATATTTATGATGGACAAATCTCACTTTGAAGTCTCTTGCCTTGGAATCTCTTTTCCAGTAAAATTTCATGGTAGTTCACATTTCCCAGGAAGTCACCTTTAGAACTTTCAAAGGGATATTAACTTTTTAAAACACAAACATACAAAAAGTCTTACACTCACCATGAGAGAAAGGTTATGTCTCCCAGTGCATCTTCCCAGTTACTGCATATACCCTGAAGGCTAATATCATTTAAGCCAGGACCCCACCCTGTTCCTTTTCTGTCTTTCTTGTGGCTTGGGGCCTTTACAGCTTTCACATCTCTTTGCCTGGTTTTGAGATCAGGCTCTCTGACACTGTACCTCTATGTTGCTTGGAGAGGCAACTTAAAATATACAATCTCCAGACGGGAATGATTTAGCAAAATTAAAAACAGACAGGGGGCAGAAAAGGCGGGAGGTGTCAAATGTTCCTTCCACCCCACTATCAGTTTGATGTGGTGGCCTTGTTCCTACCTAGTCCCCCTTCATGCTGACCACTACCCAAAGTTAAAATGCCTGAAAGGTTAACAGAATACACATGGATAGAGATATGGATACCCTTTCTTCTGCCTTGTAAAGCAACACATGGAGTTTTAATTGTGGCTTATTTCAACTTAATTTTGCTTCACCCTTAGGATGAAAGAGACTTGTTTCAATAAGTCTCAAGAGGTATTGTAAAACGTATAAGTACTTCAAGAATCTGCTAAGCCACCTCAAAAGAATACTGGTGGATACTGAGCACTTGATTTTGGAGTGAGCTTCCTTCTTCTTTCCAAACACAAACATGGTCATATTGATGCACTGATATCAAAGTTGCAGAATGTATAACACACACTCTTATTCATTATTAAAACACATGGGTAAATAAAAACTCTGCTTTGGTTAGAAACAAATCTAATAGAAAACAGGCAAAAGAGGTATGGATAGAGAAGCAGTATCATGTCATGTATCCTTTCCTCAGTCCCTGCCTGGGGTGAGATAAGGAATAAGGCAGCTCAATAGTGCGAGGAGGTCTTATTACAAATGGAGAATTTCCCAGTTATCCCAGATCTTGAAATCAATCTGGTTCAACATGACCCATTAAGCCATCATTAGGCCCAAGGTAAAGACTCACATGGGGACGGGATGGCTATCACCGAATGCAGAAATGCATTGCTCCACTGTTTTCAGATCTTATGTTTATTTTAAAATCCATACCAGACAAAAGGCTACTACAGGTTAGGTTGTGTCTAATCTCTAGCATGACTCCTGAACAGGGTCATAGTATGTACTTAAAGCTGTGTTAGACTGTGACCAACTTTCAAAGTGGTTTCAAGCACAATTTCTGAGTTTTAGTGGGGATGAAAGCCCTTGTACCCTGCTCTAGTTTCTTGCTAGTGTCTTGCAAGACTTTCTGCAAGATATGACCCATGGAATTCTGCAGCACAAAAACGATAAGATGTTTGCTATCTTTCATTTTCGTCAAATAGTCTGTATTTACAATACTACTCCAGTGGTTTCTGACTACTGCTTAGGGCGATTTTGCTTAGCCTAGCGGAATGTCCTGGAAAGTAGTGGCAGTGATTTAGCCTCCAAAATTGGAACACATTGGTAGAGACAGAAAGCCTATGAACAAATAGTGGGCATGTGCCAGAGTAAATAAGTGTGGTTCATGAGCTGCGGTTAGAAATGTCTCTCTTTCAGTATGCAGGGCAAAGCTTTTGCCAAGATTTGCCATAAAGTCATCACACAAAGCAGTTTTTCCTCTTGGTAAGACGGACTCAATGAAAGAGGGCTTCTAGTTTCACAATCCACTGTTGGGGCTGCAGTCATAGGTCATGCGAAGGAGACCTGAACGGAGGGGTCCTTTTTTCAGCTAGCCTTTCTCACTCTGCCTGCTGCCAAGCTTATGTGAAAAAAGAATGAAACCCAGGAGGGAGTGAGGAGGAGGTTGGAAGGGTTGGAAGAGGAAAGACTCTTTGTAACGCTCAAAGCTCCTCCCAGGATCTCATAACAAACCACAGAGTCAGTTTGCTTCCTCTCTTTTCCAAACCCAAACTTGGCCCTTACTGTATAACTCCTTCGAAGCACTTGGTGAGGCTATCATTACTGGGTGAAGCATTAAGACACCTTCCTCGGCAGAGTCCTGTCAGAGAGGCTCAGAGGCTGAAGGAGACAGACAGATATGGTTTCCACGTTAGGCTGTTTGCATTTTCCTTTAGAACTTAACTCCTTGACCACACATTACAGGAGGATTTAGTACATTTGGATTGGAATAGCATGATTTCTGGTGCAGTGTGCATGCTTGCCCTCTGAGCTTGGAGTCTGGTTTCATGCAGTTTTTTTCCTGTATAGACTGCGCAGTCTTAGCAACCACTGAAATCCAAGAAGAAACTGGTTTTTCTTTTAACTGAAGAAGCCATTAATCAATACTCCATGAGACTCATTCATTATGGGAATATTGTTGTAGGGGCATGTATAGTTCACCTTTTAAAAAGGAACATAACGAGAGATGTCATTTTACAAAGTCTTCTTACGATCACCACTGTCATCATACCATAAAAGAGTAAAATATGGATAAATGTTTTAGAATCACCTCAAATATGACAACTTTGGAAATAAATCTGAAATATCATTTCTGCACTAGTTAACAGATTTCCTGATTTATTCCCATAATTATGGACCCCACAGTTAATTTCAACATATATTCATTGGATACCCACTATGTGCCAGGCATTATTCTAGGTACCAAGAATATAGAGATGAAGGTCTCAGAGACTTATTTGCTGAAAAAACCTATATAAGCCTATAGCACTTTGTCATATATATATCAAATATACATTTGACTACAGAAAGTTATGCTCCATTTTTCTTTCATCTGAAGATCTCCAAACCCTTTCCTCAAAGTCTCATAACCAAGGACTCTGAGGTCCTAATTGGAGCCATAACTAGACTTCATATTACTGAATAAGTCCATTCCTCAGCCCCAAGAATCAATAGGCTTTTGCCATAAGTGAAGTTGGGAGACAGAATGAACTAGTGGGATGAACATGGGCTTTGGAGTAGATGAATCTGTGGTACCTTAACATCCCTGCATCTCAATTCCTCCTTCTTCAAAGTGGGATAATAATATCTATCTCAAGGTTTTGTGAGGATTAAATAAGTACATGAAATAGTTGGAACATGGTAGCCATTCAATAAGTTAAAGCACTTAGCCCTTCCCTTAAGCACTAGTTACATTGATCCATAATGATCCCAAATTTTACTTTACTGTACTCAAGTCTCCTTCTTACAGGAATTGATGTTAAGAAGTAAAATAATCTATGTAGGTATTTAGATATCAGAACTGAAGTGACAATGAACAGAAAAGAATCAAAAAAGGAAAATGGAAGGACATGCACACTCACCACATTAGCTGACCTGGCAGTTCAGTGTTGGCCTGAGTACTAAATGAATGGTGTGCTAAGTGGAACTGTCAGGGGCTAACTAGGATTTGCTTAAATTGGAAACTGGACATTGTAGTCTTGCTTTGCTTGTTTATCAGACTCCTAACTCATTCCCCCTAAATTTTACTCCAACAAAAGGCCAGCACCTTTCCTTTCCAGTGTCCCAGTTCCTTTGATGCTCAGATTTGTGCTCTTTTATGCTGGCTCCCAAAGACGCAGTAGCAATTTTGTCAGTCAAGCTTTTGCAAGAAGCACTGCAATCATATGGCTTCTTCACCTGCTTTTCCCCTGCCAGTCACAAAGAACAGGCATGCAAAATGCACAGGCAAAAAATAACAACCAGTTACTGGAAGGACAAAAAGGTTTCATGGTATATATGTCATTCCTATCCAAGGTTCTGAAAATGACGCTACATTGTCATGGCTGTATTCCCTGCTATGGCTCCATCCTTCCCAGCTAGGGATAAAAGCCTAGTTTAAGAATGGAGAGATGCATTCCGCATAACAAACATTCAATTCTCTTCAAGATGGCTTAACTTTTTGATCATTCTCAATTTAGTGATTTTTTTACCAGTAGAAACACTTTTTTCCTCATCCCATCAACTGTTTTTTTTTATAATTCACATTATATTACATATTAACAAAGAATTATAATATCTGATAAATTATGGCAGAGTCAAAACCTAGCCATCATCATTATGATAATCTCAGCCATACCCTATGAACACATTAAAAATTGATTTGATGAGTCTTTATTTCCTTTAAAATCCCCCAAAGATATATGTGAGAAAAGAAGATGCTATGGAACCTAGTGAAAGCAAATCATGAGATTAAATTAGAACAGGCTAAATAACAGGCTTTTGGTTTGGTCAAACTGGAGTAAGCAAATAAAACTGTTTTGGCAAAGGAGAATTCCCTCTCTCTCTCTCTCTCTCTATCACACACACACACACACACACAGACAGACAGAGGTCTGTAGACTAAGTTTCTTTACCTGTATTTGTTTCCTCTATCTTGCCTATCCTTGCCTGATTCTGCATACTTCCAGTATTTAGGTTATCTAACTTTCTATTTATTTTGGTAAAAAAAACTCTTATGTTATTTCAAAGGCATAAGAGAAACACAATTGAGAAATGGTGTAAATCAAACAGATCCACCTTTCTAACTTGAGATGTGGTCAGGGTATCTGGACACTGTCAGGGCATTGTAACCCACATCCCAAAGTGACTTTGTTACATGAAAGTAGTTGAATTTTTTTCCTCTTTGTAACCTCATGAAATTTCCACATTAAAAAGCAATCACATCTTTCAAACTAGAAATGATTGTGTTTGGCACCATGGCCTCTGGTGTAATGGGTTGAGCTTGTTTTCACTAAAACGAAATCAGCTTTCAAAATAAATCATCTGTAACAACATTCTACTCCCCAAATCGTATAATCCTATTAACAGAGTTTCATTTTTTTCTTTTTTTTCCATTGTCACTGGACTGACAAGATTGGCCAAGTTTCAACATGGAACACAGAAAGACTTGGAGGACCTGGCTAATGCAAGCAGATCTACCCAGCTTCTGCCTTGCCAGATCTTAATAAGCCCTTAAATGTAATCATCTGTGTTTCACCTCCACCCAATGTGCTCTGTGGGTAACATGGTTATCCAGTCACTCAGCAATTCAAGCCATTCAACAAATGGTCCAGTTGGGACAACCAAAGGACAGTGGGTTATCACGGTTATCCCAGTGAAAAAGACCTTTATCAAAATTACATAAGAGTGCCAATGTGCTGAATGAAAATGTACCCCAAGTGGCTGCTGGGAGAATCTTTGCCAGAAGTGTAAATTATGTGGCAATACCTAAAAGAGCACGTTATAATATCAGATTTCTCAGGAAAGTGTATTTTTCTTTGAGGGTAAAAAGAAGAAAAAGAAACATCTTATAAAAACCAACTAGATTTGTTTTCTTCTGCCAGCAGGAAGAAAGAGCTCCTAGAAAATGTTTAGGGAGTTCCCAGCCAAAAGGTACTGTTCAGCTTGATCTTTGCCTCTTCCAAACAGTATGAAATACTATTTGCATTTAGGTTTATCAGTCAGGAAACTGACAGTCTGTGAGTGCAATTTCTTATTAAAATAACCCATCTGAAGCAGCTGGAAGCTGTGGTCAATTTAGAATTTTCCATAGTAAGTGACAGGTCAAAAATATTATTAACCTAACCAGGTCCTGTCCTGCATAGGCTGCTCCATTTGGGGCTGAAATTCACAGACCGTACACCTCATCTCCCTGGAGAATCTCCCTTCTAGCCAGTCCTTGGGGAAAGCGTTTCTCTTAAGCCACTATCTTCCAGCACAACATTTACATGTAGGTTTAAGAGTAACTCAGTTCTCCAGTCAATGCAAACTCGATGTTGGTCTGATCTTGTCCTTTGGAAAGCTCTTCCCGGGACAGAGGCTCATGTTAGACTCCTTGGTTTTCAGTTTTTCTTACTCTATTGGAGAACTGTTAACCCTGACTCTAGAACACAGCTCTGGGTTTGGAGTCTGTCTCTGCTGCATATTAGTGTGACAAACTTGGCCAAGGTTTTTAGCTTTGTTAAGCCTCAGCTTCTCTGTCAATTGAACATATATAATAAGATTACCTGGCTTAAAAGACTATTGTGAGGACCAAACAATAACTGAAAATTAGCAGTTATCCCTCTACCCCTTATAATAATTGTGAGGCCATTTTGCATAAAATTAATTCCTATATGAATGAAAAACAGCAAATAGTAGAAATAAATGATTTTGTAATTTCAAACCTAAAAGCATTTCACTCAAACTTGTATTATAATAAAAAGGGTAATTAGATGCAAATGGAGGGTTCTAGATGTTCGCCATTTGCCTCCCATGAATCCCCTAGAGATATAGTGGTCTCCTTATATTACAGATTAAATAGTATTTGAGAGTTGATTGATTTCTTAGACCATGAGAAAAGCAACTTTTTTCTATGGGAAGTTACTTTTGGGTCTGAATTAGTTTTAGATAAACTGGCAAGGATCATAGAGCTTGAATGCATGATAATTGGCTTTTGTAAGGTTTCCCGCTGTTTAAAATTTTATGGTCATTATTTCAAACCAGTGAAAACAGAAGTTACATTAAAGAAAGAAGGATATTTCTCTTTCAGCCAAAAGTTTAGTAGTTATGCTGAAATGGATGAGCGCTTTTTTTCCCTCTATGTAAGGCATCTAGCCCTAGGGAAATAGGCCATATTGCTTATTGAGATTTCAATTAAAAAAATTAAGTACTATCTTTCTCTGAGGGAAATTTATGTATAGAGTTTTATCAGAATATTGAATAATTATACTTACAGGGATGGACTTTCTGTGATCAATTGTGAGATTATTCTTATTTTCATTCTTTCTCAATGACTGAAATACTTGTTTTTATTTATGCTGCCTAGATCTAAAAGATATTCTCTGTATGGTTGGAGATATGAGAAAACAAATGTTCATCTTGATTTAAAAATGGTTAGCTGTATATAAACCAGGTCAGATTTTGACAAATAATTTCTTATGACAAATTGGGGCATTTAGGGGCCATATTAATACCATATTTCTTCAAGACTGCTTGGGCTGGGAATGAAGTTAATTCAAACTAGTTGTCAAAAAATTCAACACCCATTTATGATAAAAACCCTCCAGAAAGTCAGCATAGAGGGAAGTTAACATAATAAAGGCCATATATGACAAACCCACAGCCAACACTGTCCTCAATGGGGAAAAACTGAAACCATTTCCTCTAAGATCAGGAACAAGACAAGGCTGCCCACTCTCACCACTATTATTCAATATAGTTTTGGAAGTTTTAGCCACAGCAATCAGAGAAGAAAAAGAAATAAAAGGAATCCAAGCTGGAAAAGAAGAAGTAAAACTGTCACTGTTTGCAGATGACATGATACTATACATAGAGAATCCTAAAGATGCTACCAGAAAATTACCAGAGCTAATCAATGAATTTGGTAAAGCAGCAGGATACAAAATTAATGTACAGAAATCCTTTGCATTCCTATACACTAATGATGAAAAATCTGAAAGAGAAATTAAGGAAACACCCCCATTTACCACTGCAACAAAAAGAATAAAATACCTAGGAATAAACCTACCTAAGGAGA